>NW_027311735.1:492608-584497 GCF_918797505.1 Bemisia tabaci | reverse complement strand
TTATATCATCCCTTCTGTTCAAATAAAATTATCAGCTATAGTGACTTTTATCAGATAGAATTTTATCTCAACATTTATTCTTTCATTAAAATGCTGTCCTGTACGGACGAATGTATGATCATCGTATTCTATGAAGTTAATTGTGCATGTTTGTTATTTCAGGAGTCTCAGATTGATGATGCAAGTCCTTTTACCATTGGCTCTCTTTGCCCCAGGTCCCACAAATTTTGAACTTAAAGGTGGGACTAATGCCGATCTCGCTCCACCAGTTGACCATACAGTATTGGTATGTAATTTTTTTTTTTTTACTACCATTTCCTTCCGAGACACAGCGTACATAATTTGAAAGTTAGTTTTTAGAGTTGACTGTCGCTCACTATTGGCAGCAACTCAGCAGTGGTGTCAGTTTCTTGACTTCTTAATATGGCATGTACAACAAAGTAACTTCAAATACTCGAACAAAAACAATTTTTGTCCACATTTTTCCCTTCTAAGTTGCCGTGATAGATCTCTTGTTTTTTTCTTCCTTGTAGAAAATTTTTCTGGCATGTCCAAGTATTCAAAATAATCTGCACCAGTAGTGCTTCCCATTACTTGCCGGTATTCTCATTTTTCAAGCTGTCATGAAAACCAGCTAAAGAAAGTTACGATAATCTTTGCATTGTGAATTATTTCACCGTCAAGTCTCTATTACTCTTTAAAACAGGGTGTCTAGCGACCTGGGAATGTCGGGGAATTTTCTTTTGTGTCAGGGAGATCAGGAAAAACGTCATGGAATCCGCTAAAATTCTGTTAGGGAATTTCATCTTTCAAGCGATTTTTGTGTCGAGGAATAGTCAGAGAAATCGAAAAATACGGATTTTTTTCCTGTTGAAAATTGATGATGAATCAAGTTCAAGAAAATGGCATTGATACTAAAATTTCTACCTGAATTTCTACTGATGTCTCTTAAATTTTAAAAATGAGGCAAACGTATCCTATATAAGTTTAGGCACCATAAATTTTGCTATATTTATCTATACCATAAGCTCCGAGACCTCCTTAATTTGCATACCTGGTAATGCCTTTTTCGGTTATTGACAAGTGACAAGACCTAGATGAGCCCGCCCTAATCAGATTTTGGAAGTAGGACCCAGGTCATTTTACTATCATGTTATAAAAGAGAGGGAATTTACAGAATGCTCCGCGACTGCTGCCGCTGCGCGCAGAAGGTTGCGCAGTCGCCGAGTAGCCTGCGTATTACCTCTACTCTATGAACGCAAGATTCACCCATCAATAATTAAGCCGTGCAGTAAGCAAGTTGTTTAAAGCGTCAAAAGCTCCTCCATGATGATTCGGGCCGTGGGTCCGATTCCTGACACTCGGACCGTTTTGTTATGACCTGATAACCATGTTTCGTTATTTTACTGCAAGAGGTCATTAATCAATCATTGTAAAGTACATTCTGTTGACTTTAAACATTTTTTTCTGTATTTATCAAAAACAAAAACAATTTTATTCTACAAGTAAAGTATATCTCATATGATAAATTTTTAGAAACAAAACTAACCTTGATAGGAGGCTAAAAATAGGACCGCGAAGCGACTCCTTGATGGTGTAGTGCGCCCTCAGAGGGTTGGACCGCGTTGTTGCCAGATGGCGTAGCCCCCTAGTTACATTATATCCTTAAAGCATGAAAAAATACTTACTTACATCTAATCAGATCGACCATGTCGAAAAATTGGGAATATTTTTCCTTATCGTCAGAAAATTATTAATAATGTCTGTCAGCAATTTTTTTTCTCACGGTTTTTTGCCCGTTTTTGTCATAAAAATTAAGGATGTGTCAGGAAATTTTATTTTTAAGATTGCCAGACACCCTGAAAAAGCTATCGGTTCACCTATTTTCTGTTTTTTTCCCCCAGGCCTATCGGCACATGCTGGAAAAATTTGGAGGTGATTTCAAGGCTCAAATTAAAACCAGGCAAGTCTCTCCTTGAAGATCTTTATCTTTGATCTTTACTACAGGATGCACTAGCATAGCATTCTTGGACCATCTCTCTAGACCTGTGCTTGTTTCATCTGTGGGCATTTTTCAACCTGGTAACCTTGAACTTTGTTATCCTTTTAAAGTACAATTGGACGTATTTATGCGAAAAGGCGCTAAACGCCATTTCCAAACTTCTCAGTAAAGCAAGTTTGACTAAAACAATTGGCGTTTCCGTACTAATGGACCGATTTTGGTTTACTTTAGCTTGTTTGAAAGCTGAAGAGTTCCTCTAATTACGTACGTTGCCAAAATTAGGAAAAAATGCATATTAAGCGAGATATAGGGGATTTTTGCACGTAGGTCCATTTGATTTAATGCGCTAACCCGGATTCCGAATTAAATCAAAAGGCGCTATCTCCACTTGAATCACTTGATTGGCGCGCGCGCGGCGAAGCTTGGTGGAAACTTGGTGAAATTTAGTACCGGGGGGTATTTTTGGACGGGAAACTCGAATTTCGGGTCAAATTTTGAAAATTCAGAAATCCAAGATGGCGGACATGGCCTAAAATGCTATCTCGGCCCCTATCCAGCCGATCTTGGTGAAACTTGGTATCAGGGGGTATTTTCGGACGGGAAACTCGAATTTCGGGTCAAATTTCGAAAATTCAGAAATCCAAGATGGCGGACATGGCCTAAAATGCTATCTCGGCCCCTGTCCAGCCGATCTTGGTGAAACTTGGTATCAGGGGGTATTTTTGGACGGGAAACTTGAATTTCGGGTCAAATTTTGAAAATTCAGAAATCCAAGATGGCGGACATGGCCTAAAATGCTATCTCGGCCCCTGTCCAGCCGATCTTAGTGAAACTTGGTATCAGGGGGTATTTTCGGACGGGAAACTTGAATTTCGGGTCAAAGTTTAAAATTTCATAAATTCAAGATGGCGGATGTGGCCTAAAATGTTATCTCCTATTTAAACGCGCATCTCCAAAAAATCCCAGATGTCGTCCCCTGAGTGACGGTCACATATCGACCGTGCGTTCCCTCTGGCTCGATCGATGTCAGTGTGCACTGACATGGACAAGGGGCTTTTAACGAGCGAACAAATTAACGAACCCATCGGAATCACTTAATTTTCATTAAAATCACTGTTAGGTACTTTTATTGGAATCCGAACAGTATTTAGAAATTCATGAGTATTAAGAGCGCGATCACTGAGACCAGGAAGGGAACAGAGATATTTAAGGACGTGGCTTCGTGTATGATTCTTCACTCAGCATTATTTCAGATTTAAAAGTACATATGTAATACTGGATGAATAATCGGATATACGTATTATACGTTCGACATAAACGTTACTTTGTCATGACACATAAATAAAATATCAATTCATTTTCAAAAGAGTGAGGCTCGCTCACTGGCTGTGAACAAGGATCCCAGGTGCTTACCTATTTTGTCTCAACAGATTGTGGAATGGCATGAAAAACTCACTCGTATTTAATGGCGAGAAACCAAATTCTGCTTTAACAGAAGTATGAAAAAGAAATAATTCTAATAAAACAACGTTAATGAACCTTACCAACGGATAAAACAACTGGAGAGAGGCGAAGGACAAAAGCTTTATGTTCTTCCTAACCGTCCGCACGTCAACGACGATGAATAACAATGATTAGCAATTCCCATTACTGAATGTAGGCACCAATAGGTAGTGATCCATCAGCGCTCAGTAACCTCTTTATAGATATAGAATCATAGCATTATGTACATTTATTTCTGCATTTTGATAAACTATTCTAACATTATTTGTTGAATAGTAGATTCATATGGGCTCACCATTTTCTCTATCTTCTCTTTGGTCACTCCTCCGAGTCAGCACCTCAAACATGAACCGTGATCGAATTTTGGTCACAGTCTCCCTTATCGTGTTTTCAGCACATGCTAAACACTCTAACTGCATTCCATTCCTAGCTGCTCATCAGCTCATGTCATCGTCCCCCAAAGGGATAATATCAGATTTCTGTCAAATCATATGAGATCGCCATCTCCTATCGTTTGCCGTAACCCATATAGACTGTGTATTAAATTCACGGGTGAGAACTAGGACTGAAAAAGAAACCATAATTACAGGCCCTCCTAGATTTTTTTGCCGTGTGATGGAAACTAAAGCCCACCTCAGATAGTCCAAATTTTCCGCCACTTATTTTGAGTGTAAAGTTGGATTGTTTGATACGGACACGAGAACATAGAGCTCGGGCATCGTATGTTAAGACAATGGACGCTATTAGTGGCGACGTCATCATAGGGATTCTCCATTATATCGAATTGGATCCAAACAATAACATTGGCATAACCTCTTTCAATGCTACCAATGCGAAAAAATCGATAAATATCGCTTTTCTGTGACGTTGCACTAATAGCGTCTATCGTCAATCTCTGATTAGCTCTGAATTTGCACCACTTAACAGGTTGATACATGTAGTCAGGTGGCACCATTGGTGAATGGTGACATAAACAATACTTTTGACGTGTTTGTCTCAACATATAATGCCCCAGCTCTAACATTTGTTCGAGAAGTTGAACGGAAACTTTGGTGTGATGTCACTTTCAAATTTTTGTTCAACCTCTCAAAATATTGTTGTGTTCTTGTGTTGTATTACACGATCCAACTTTTCATTTGACACAAGTGGAGGAAAAGTGTGGCCGTCTAAATTGAGCCTTAGCTATTACTGGGTATTTTTATTCACAAATGTGAGTAGTGTGAGAGATATATCTGAAGTTACAGATGAGGCCTGAAACTCCTAACTCTAGAGGGCTAAAACATCACATCCTTATCAATGATGTTTCAGCGAATTATCAGATGTCCAATAATTTACTTCCTATTTTTATGGCTACCAATACAATAATTTTGAGGTTTTCAACAAGAATTTTATCTCATTTTTAGCCATAAAAATTATTTGCTATCCTCAGAACTTATTTTAACTTCTCAAGAAATGTTGGTTGGCTTCACCTTGAGATTGTTTTAATTTAGTGCTGATCATTGGTTGTACTCAAGGTTTTGATGCACTGTACATTATTCATTTTTCAGAGCTTTCATAAAGACACTCCCAGACATTTACCTGCTTTGTTCAGCTGCAGCAATCGCCATTTGTTTCCTATCATCTGGCAGTTCCTTTGATCTTATCGAACAGCCATTCGCAGGGAATTGGTGGCAACTTTTAAACCATCCAGATGCAATTAAGCTTCTCAGACAGAAACCAAAATCTACAGTTCATATATCACTCTCTTGCCCGCTAATTTGGACAGTGTTGTGATTATTTTTGGTGCTGTTTTCCGTGCTTATTGTGAAATAATTTAAATATTTTATCAGAATGTCAACTTAATGATATGGGCCGCCGTATGGGTAAAAATGGGTTTTTGCTTCCTGCTGAGATGCGGCAAACGACAAGCAACGTACACCACGGAGTGTCACCTCTCAACTATCAACTATCGTAACGTAAACACCGCGCTTTTGAAATTGATTTCCTCTTATCACTACTATTGTATTTTTGTAATGTAAATCATTGTACATTCTACATATTGTTTCTTTATCTACATGAGCTACGTCAATTGAATTTTTGTGAAGCTTCTGTTTGTGTCAAAACAGAATGCTTCCAAGGATGCAAGAAGTATCAGTGTATGAATGTGAATCTTAGCCAGCAAGATCATAGTACCCTCGCCATGTAATGAACGCTGATAGATCTCACTCACTCACTGCCATTGACATCTCCTTCCTTTCTCTTCTGTTACACTACTATTACATACTTTACATTTTGCAATGTTATCCAAATATCATGATTTGGCCCTGGTTATGATGGCCAGATTAGTTCCACTTTTCTTACCATTTCATACATGTTGCTCAATACCTGATAAAGTTTGAATTGAGAGCAGCGAATACCGATGCTTTCCTAATAAGCAAACTGGATTTGCAACCAGCAAATACTTAATTGATCAAGCAATATTGATGCTGAACTGCTGACAGGATCTCGATATCATTAGACTTGATGTTGTGATTCAATTTTGACTCATGTGCCTTAAATTCCTAGAAATTTGTGAGCAATATCGCATTATCATCATTTGAACGGATACTTTGACAAAAATGCAACAAAGTGCGTTACTAATAGTAGGAACATGTGAATACAAAACGCCAAGGTGTTAAGAGAGATAAATTTATTAGATTATAGCTGAAGCTTTTCGATCCTTGCGATCTTTATCAAGGCTAAAGGTGCATTAAGGAAAATATGACTTTGGAGTAGTTTGGCATTAAACAAGAGCCTTAAATTTTTCTCTGTCAAAATATTTTGAACGTTGCAAAAAATCCTCAAACTTGGTCCTCATTATTATGGAGGAATAAGACTTTGAATCTCTTTCCTATGGTTCAAGTTTGGTGCATCTACGTTACCTAATTACTTCGTCCATGTGCACTTGTGTCCGGCAGAAAAGGACCTAAACTTTTAATTGTACCTATATTCATGGTCATTCCATCAAATACCTGTGGGTCATTTTTATTTGAAGAAAAAGCTTCTGGCCTTGGCCATTTGATGACTTGATTTGGTCAAGAATGCCTAGACGTCTTTCAAAGGGAGACTATCGATCATATTAAAAAAAAAGCAGAGATGCCCTGCTTTTATTTTTTTTCTGAGAGTAAGTCAAATCTCATTTGATTTGTAATTTTTCCCCAATTGCAGAAACAGTAGGAAACTGATTAGCAGCATCATAAAAAAAAATTAAAGCCTTATGTGTCACTTTTCTTACGGGAGGTCAAAGATATAAAATGATATATTACGCAAGCTTTTTTCAATGATGCCCATACACAGAGGGAAAATGTGTCATTGGTGTTATTCACGAGATTATCCGTTTAGTTCCCAAATTTTTACAATCACTGGGGACGAGTCAGAGTTTACTAATTGGATGAAACTCATTTTCCTCCCGAAGAGAAAATTGTGGATAGTAAAACAATTTTTGGCTGTAAAGAAATTTCTGGGCGAGATAAAGTTTGGCTTACAGTATCCAAGATTATTTGCTTTAACGCAGGGAGGAAAATTCAACATTTTTGTATACAATTATGATGTATTAAAGTCAAAAACTTGTGAACACACTTGCAGCATAGAATAATAAATGCTAGTTATTATTCTATGCTTGCAGCATCAATATGACCTCTCATATTTAATTGAGGGTGGCTGAATCCTGTACTGATGATTACTGAGTGAGTTGTAGGTGAATCAATATCAAGAATTGCTGGTTGAATCTTTGGCTCATAAAAAAAGATTAAGCACTTTGAGAAGGAAAGAGGCGTTCAAAAGTTGCCACAAACACACCGGTAATCGGCCGATGGCTATTGACTCTTCGGATGGGATGGAATGTAGAGTAGTGGGGATTGGCGCGGGAATTTCGAAAAAACCGCATGCTCGCAGGCTCCCAGCTCCCGCAAACATGAGAATTCATCACTGCTCTCCTGGAAGTGCGGCGCAGATATTTACGGGGTCAACTTTCCGGATGTGACTCCACGTTAATGTCAAAATGTAACATTATTCTCCTTAAAATATTTTGTAGAGGCAATGAGCAATGGTATATTTCAGATAAGTAATACCTTTACTTACAACGAGACCATGGAAAAATTATGCTGAAGTGTCTTGCCGGTGAAACAAATTATGGAGGTGAATTTTGCCTCAATGAAGGTAATGTACAGACTGTCTGAGTATTTTAAGGTCAAATTCAAATTATATTATCTATTAAAGTCAAGAGTTATCGCCTTAAATTTTCCCAAATTTTCAAATTCTATTTTTTACTTTTTTCTCTTAGAAAAATAAAGATTATGCAGTGATAGGTGTGAAAAATTTGAGTCCACTCTCTATCAAGTATTCAATGCACTTACGATAACAGTTGGCCGAATAACTATAACAATATTTCTCTTACAGACATAATTCACCACTATGCTATTTATGGTTAGATGCAATTATTTTTGAATGCACAATGAAGCCCTCCTAACATAGTGTTTATGGACACTCAATGCAGAGGTAAATATAATGTTATGCTTTGAACAGAAATATGAAACTTTTCCCCCTCTCTTTCTGGGACAGGCCATTAGTCAAGAGTTGAAAACACGTAACAGAGACTTAAAAAGGAAAAACATTGATGATTTATGATGATGATTGAATAGAAAAGTAATGGGGATTTATTTTTCACACATTTCAACGAGGAAAGAGGAAATCATTTGATAGTACATTTTTTTTAAATTGAGCACACCATTATATTAAAGTTTAACAAAATTGAAGCACCTTGGACATGAGAAGAAAACTGTGAAGCGCGTTGTCTTCTGCGCTGGAAGCCTTTCAGGTTTGCTGCTTCGGGGGAGGGAAATTGTTCAGCAGGGTTGTTTAATGTGGAAGTACAAGTATAGAAAAACATAACATATTGGGGAAAGCAAGTTATAAAAATGGGAGGGCTGAGAACTTTCTGCATCCCTGGAATAGATGGTTTGCGATCCATAAAAAGGCTACAAACGCCCTAGTAATGAAGTGTGGACATACAGAGTTTACTGATTTATCTCCCTCCCTCTCCCATCCACTTCTAAGAACAAACCACTGGTGAAATACAAAGATAAACATCTTAATTTGCAATAATGTTGCTTTCTGGTCAAATTGTATATTTTTTTTCTCTTTGAGAAAAACTGAAGAGATTTGGATGAGCTTCTCCATGAGTGTACTGGGTTGACAAAGTCGATGATGAATTCGGCTGTAAGCTATCCCTCATACTGCTAAGAACATTTTCACAAAGCCAGTAATGGAGGATAACTTGCAGCTTTTACTGTGAGGAAGCACGAACTGCTGGAACAATTTCTATTCATTTTCAAGTGAAGTGCATGCAAAAAATAGTGATAAGGCAAACAGAAACTGAAACTACGTTTAAATTAATAACTAAGTTAGTAATTACTGGAAGAATGGGAGGGAAGAAAATCGAGTGATTAATATGAAATGAGAAATAATTTTGAAAAATAATTCCTTTTAAATTTAAAGTTAAAGTAAAAATGCAGATGAAAATGAAGAATATTGTTCCAAAAAAATAAAAATGAAATTAAAGTGAAACGGTTAGGTAGTAAATTCATATAAAATTTTAAAAAAAAGGAGAACTAAAATAAATCAATATGGTAAATAATATAATGTGGGGAAAAGGAATGAATCTGGTTATCATAAAAAGAGATGAGAACTGCACGGTGTACCTAGCAATGCAATTAAATCCCTTCTAAAAATTTAATTTGGAATTCAAAAATTTTGAAAAAATTTAGAGACATGTTCATCTCTCAGTTTACTTGCAAGATATAAAATAGGCGACGACATCATCCGTAATAAAATAATTGTGAGAAAGACGAAGAATAAAGGAGATATGTTACATTGCATGATACAAATAATCTGAGAACCTCAAGAGGCTCATGTAAAGGTATTACTGATAGCTGAATATTGAGAGCTTTTGTTACCAAACACCTCACTTGAATGGTAACTTAACTTCATTGAATCTTTTATAATTTGACGAATTTAAGCACCTGATGACAGATACAGATGAAGCAATAAAGTATAACGAAAGATGAGGGTTGTGCATATCATTAGAAAAAGAGGTGAAAAAAAGGTTAAAATTTTACCAGGCTAATCTCTTCAGTATTTATAACAAATTAATGACTTGGAGAAATAGGCTTAACTTAGAAAAAAGAATTGAAATAGAATAAAAAATACTGTAAATTGTGCAGAACTTATGAGTTCATATATGGGTTCACATATGGGTGGTGATAGATTTTTAAGTTATCCTTCAATTAAGTGAAGCAAGATTAATAGAGCCGCACCAAGTCTCATCAAGTTTGTAAGAAAAAAAAAAAAGGTTTCAAGTTTCATTCCTTCATGAGACTCAAGGTTAAGGACAGAATGGAAGGTCAAAGTTGCAAGTTTGCACGATAAACATATTTTTTCTCCATTGTTAAGTTTTGACAGAAGAAAATTAACGACTCGTTGACTTTAAAATTACTTCCAACTTATTTATTTTTCCAAAATGCAACTTGGTGCACTTCTGTTAGCTCTGTCCAATTAAAGATACTTGGTTTCCAAGGGTGTGAGACCTTAATATTACCCACTGCATTCAGTTTAACACGAGAGAGATCATTTTAATTTTTCCTTCGTGAGTAAAAGTCCAACAGTTAACTGATGCAACCCTCATGCTTTTTCCTAAATAAAAAACAAATGAATATAAAGAGAAACTAAAACATTAACGATAATGGAGGAGACTCATAGAATGAGAAAAGGGAAAAATTGTATAAACTAAAAATGATATCCATCCTGAGGTAAAATAATAATAATAAAAAAATAAGAAAAGAAGAATATGACACGTAAATCCTCCATCTAGAGTTTCTCCCGTTCTTAGATTGTGGAGCAAATATAAAATTGTATATTAACTGAAATGTTGCATAGAGAATCATTGTGAAATGTATGAGTGCAATATAATGGGATTGGATTAGGAATATCAGTCAGAAAATCTTTTTCCAGTGTGAAAAAAACGCTTCTACTAAATAGAACTTTTCAACAGTAATGAGACTGAATACTGAGTGATCTAAGCTATGAAATGAATCAACAATTGCAAGGACCTTAGAAATTGCACCATGAAAAAAGGGAGAAAACCTCTTTAGGAGCACAGATGGAAGAAAGCAAGGGATAAAATTACAAAATCCCCTTTGTTTGTGGCATACAAATAGAGAGCGAAAGCAAAAATTGTGATAAAGAAGTGAAATGCAGGAAAAAAACTGAAGTTAGGTATTTTACGAAATAAATGATTGTCTAAGATACCTGAAGATATCAAAATCAGGGAGGCGGGGCATGAGAAAGTAGATATAGAATAATTTAGTAAGACAACTTAAGGTGAAAGTAGACATTTAGGAATATTTACAAGAAACGAAGCAGGAAAACTTTTATCTTAATATGTACACTAAAAAATCCACCGTGGAGGATGAGAAGACAGATTTTGATGGGATGAAAAATTATCAAAAAGGAGCGACCACGGTTTCAACTTTGAAGACTAGTGTTATGGAGCAATTCTTGTACCACTAATGAGAGAATGGGATTGTAAGAACGCTGATGATAAAGGTCAGTCTAGTTTGAAAATAATGAGATACAAATCCATGGGACTTTAGAAGAACAAAAAATATTTCTAGGAATAGTCATTTACATTCAATATGAGAGGCAGAAGAAGAAATCTGGCAAAATTTGAAGCATTAAAGAAGACTGTGTGTAGGATACACAAACGGTACACAGATACCTTCAAAGTAAGGCAATCATGCACTGCATTATGCAGGGTCGATTCCTGCCCAAGAAAGCAAAAAAACCATTCTAAAAAATTGACTTTGGAACCTTTCAGTATCAATGGAAACAACTACCAGGAAAGCCTGTTCTCAGGAGGTAAAGTGCAGAACAAATTATATAAAATTCAGGGCTAGGCAACAAAAAGAATAACTATAGGAGGATCAGAGAGAAGAATTAACAATATCCGAGCTGAAAAAGACAAAATGCAAACCTGCGACCAATCAATGCTTTTCACGTGAAATAGGGAAATTATTAAAAAACTGACCCTGATTGATGGCGAGCCAAGTCAGCAGAATCTTTGGTGAGCTGGTAACAAAAAAAATTGGCATGAGACATGAACATATTTACAGGATAGATAAGTAGTAGAGGGCATGAGAATCTAGGACCATACATTATTGTTTTGGTAATGTCAACAGCAATTATTATTTAAAGAAAATAGATCAGGCTGGCAACATTTTCAGAGAAATCAGATTTATTAACAGATTTTATTCATTAAAATCATAACCAATGCTGCTGGTAGGTACATCTAAATATCTTTCAGTAAATTTAAAATAACAGGTTCTAGCCTAAGCACAGGGTTACGTTTTTTCGCTTAGTGTCTGAAAAATTCTATTTCATGGCCACCCTACATTCTCATATCCCTCAAATCATAAATTAAAACTTAATACTGGTAATGGAGGGAAAAATAAAATAAATTTAAGAAAAAATAGAATAAATATGGTGGAGATAGCACCCAAAATATGTTTGGCAATAATGATATTCCAGAAAAAATAGCAACAAATGCAACATATGTACAAGAAAGAATTTTAAAATATTCGATTTGAAAAAAATGAGGCTCTCATGGAGAAGACCAGGGTAAGCCCCTACAGTAAATTCCCTGTAGGCGGGCCCTGATTTTTTCTCCATAGAGGCATTGAAATAATTCAAAATTTTAAGACACAACTATTGGAGTGAGCGTCAGGAGCTGAAACATCAGGAATTCTAGAGCAAATTTGAAGGAGGAAGCTTTTAAATACTTGATTAGAAAAAAATGGCTCTCATGGAGAAGACCAGGGTAAGCCCCTACAGTAAATGCCCTGTAGGCGGGCCCTGATTTTTTCTCCATAGAGGCATTGAAATAATTCAAAATTTTAAGACACACCTATTGGAGGAGCGTCAGGAGCTGAAACATCAGGAATTCTAGAGCAACTTCGAAGGAAGAAGTTGGTAAATACTTGATTTGAAAAAAATGGCTCTCATGGAGAAGACCAGGGTAAGCCCCTACAGTAAATGCCCTGTAGGCGGGCCCTGATTTTTTCTCCATAGAGACATTGAAATTCTTCGAAATCTTAAGACACAACTATTGGAGGTACGTCAGGAGCTTCAAAATTCCATGATACATAGAAGTGATGGTTGATTGAATTAAGATCAGAATAAAGATGTTACAGATATTAAAGACAATAAAGACGAATAAATAATTAATCTTCTTCATTTTCAAAATTTTCTTCTGGGGAGACGAAATTCTTATCTTTCAAGCCTTCTTTCACGATGGTATGGATAATTTCATTTCGGAATGCAATCTCATCAAACTCACTGGTGATGTCCTCACCGCGCAACAATCTAGCAGCGAACCAGCAAACAAAGACACCACAATTTACACTATCATTCTCTTTTTGGCAGTAATGGGGGACACCTGCAATTTTCCAGGAACTTCCTGGGAAGAAAAATTCTAGAGCTGACTTCCAATGAGAAACAAGATTAAATGACAGGGAATCTTTAGACTGATGGATGACAGGATTTAAATTTGAATACTTTGGGTCCAGAAAATAGATAATCCTAGTTGGAATGCAACAAAACAAGAGTAGCCAATGACTTGAAGTTGGGTTACATGGTATGATGATGAATTCCTTACCAGAAAAATCAAAAGAGCATTCGAGAATATTTTCAAAAGACGCAGATAGGAGGATGATCGCCAACACTCTATCAACATAGCATTCGAGAAAGCCTCCATGGAAATAATGAGAAAAGCATCGATTATTTCATCCTCTAGCCAACCAAGGACAAATTTATTGCTTGTAATCAACTTTAATTTATTTACTTCACCCTCTGGAAGATTGAGAGGAACTGATTTCAAGCGCAGTATAGAAATGTTTGTATTTTCACCAAATTTAAAGATGTCTCGAGTTAAATCTTCCCAACATGAAAATATATGATCAGGAATATCTTCTTCTTTCAATGAAGCATCTAAACCTAGCAGGGACTTTTTCAGCGTTAGGCGCTGCTCTTTAGTGGGAAAAGCGAATTTGGATTTTTCTGGATTTTTTTTCCTAGTTTTAATCGTTCTGAAGAGATTGACTGCTTGTTTGGTTTTCTTCTGGTTTGGAGCAATTTTTTCGAATTCCATGGTTGGAGTACAAGGAAGTTGAACGGTTTCTGCTATTACACTTTTAACAACAGTTTTTGCCTGCCTAAGAAGATTGAGAAGATAAGGCAAGCTTTTCTTCTGAACTTCATCATGGAAAAGATCTTTCTTCAGATCGTCCAACAACTCTATGATCTCGCGGTTGAACTTTACATTGGTATTCAACTCGAGTGGAGGAAGATCTTTCGGAGGAGAGCTATGAAGCCGCAACTCATCGGACTCAGTTTCACACTCTCCATCAAACGCCTCATCAGGATTTGGAGAGTTATGTGAACTCAGTACTTGAAGAGAGTGCACTTTATGAATATGTTTACAAAGAGGGTTCCTATCCTCACAAGAGCATGAATAGAGGTGCATACACAGCCCATGACATTCATTTTCTTTGCATTGAACATAGCAGTGGTCAGGGGAACAGCAAGTCTCATTGCTTAAAGTGACAGTATGGTGCACATTTTTTCTACTTGCCGACTGAACTATCCATTTTCCTTGTCCCTCAATGCTGACACTGTCATTTGGTAACTGCATGCCCCTCTGATGACTATTTTTCCAATTTTTGGGTTTATCTAAGTCAGGAAGTGGCTTCTCAAAAAGTCTTTTCTTCTTTAAATCAAAGGCTTTGTCATCTGCGAACTGACAGCAACTTGAAATTAAATCCTCCAATCTGGAGTTAACTTTGTCTATGAGATAGTAGCGTTTGAAGGTACTGTGGAGGGATTCGCAGTACATGTTGGTATCTGTGTTCGCATGAGGAAAGTTGCGAAAACAGAAAGCCCATTTTTCAGTTCTATGAGAATAATATTCCGTAAAGTATTTCATGAAGGCTTTAGTTTTCTTATTTTTTGAGTACTTATCGATGAAACTTTTTAACATGGTTTCAAAATGTTGAGTATTTCTTTCAACCAATAATAGCGCAAGGTTATCTTTCACTTCGTTGCGTAACTTTTCGACCGATATTAGACTTAAGTGCTTTTTCCAGCAACGAATTATGTGCCATTTACAGAGGAGATGTATTATAGATTCACCAAATACAGCGCAAAATGCATTGACTAGTGCCTTATCATCATCTGTCATGAGGGCATTAACAATAAGACCAGGGCACCGTTTATTCAAAGCAGAAAAGAATAAAGTTAAAATTTCAGTATTCATTGAATTACTGATAAGATAAGCACATGGAAAACCAACGCCATATTCATCTGGCACCACAACATGTAACAAGTAAAAACGATATCGATTGGTGTTGAGAGTTGAGTCAATACAAACTATTCTTCCTGCTCCAGCAAGCAACTCCTGACGCATTTGACTATTCTGGAATGCAAAAGCAAAAATAGATTTGGGATCTTCCAGATGATCCACACTTTCCCCATAGACGGTTTTCTCAACATTTTGGGGTTTATACCACAGTAAGCTGCCTTCCTTCTGGAATCTACTGGCTAAAATTCCTACTGCTTCTGCATCAGAGGGATGTAAATGTGAGTCTCTCAACAATCTGTAATGGATATTTCTGATCTCTCGCAAATCTAACAGGCTATCTTTCATGGGATATTCCCCTTCTAAGCACAATTTTGTTACCTCCAATTTAATCTTGCGCGGACTAACACCTTTAATTAATAAAACTTTGACATAATCTAACATATCTTTTGAATACCGATTGTACTGAAGGTTAGCGGCTTTAATTTCATGGCTGTGGTCTTTAATGTATCTTACATCACATTTACCATCCTGGTCTGTCTTGACCATCATTCTAGCAGGACAAAAAGTGCCAGGAATCCTATGCTTCTTTATTCGTTTCTTCTCGTCTTTAACATTGTGATTGCAGATATAATAAGAGTAAGAGATACCTTTGATAGTGCGCGAGCCCCAATGGTCGACACATGACATGAAATACTTAATGTTCTGCTCATTCTTAAAGGAGTTGAATTCATCGACAGAATTAAATTTATGGTGTTCAATATTAATGCTCTGCATATGTTCCTCATTTAGGTGTTTCATGAGCTCAGATGTTTTATAAAATAAGATAGGACAAGAAGGCTCCAAACACTTTGTATACTTTGCTTCATCTTTGCCTTTACATTTAATTGCATGCCTCATAAAATTTTTCCTCTCTCCTATTTGCACATCGCAATTGGAACAAATGTAGTATTTGGGCTTTGAATTTTCAGAGGGCTTCGGAGGCTTTTGGCAAGATCTACTTTTAAGATGTTTAAGAAAAGATTGGCGTATATGATAAGTTTTGGAGCAGAACTTGCAAACGTAATTTTGACCAGAGGGGACCGCTGCACAAGTGGAGATATCGTTTCTCTTCGGGCCACTTTTCGGTTTAAACCATTCTGAATCTGAGTCATCTCCTATCTGCTCACTCATAGTTGAAAATTTTACTAAAAAATTAATGAGAAAAAATTAACGTGTAATTAGGAAACTTACTAATTATATTTACTATACCTGACATATTACCTCCTGGGTGCAGTTGCTTCGCTCATCATCTTCAAATCGTTCTCCATTCTCACCATCATCACAGCAAAAAAATTCACCTCTGACAATCGTGAGTCCCATTCAGATTCGGTCAAGTTGAGTTATTAGCAAACAAAAAAAAAAAGAGCAGATTAGAGGAAAATCATCATTAAGGGTAGGTAGAAGGTTTGAATTCTGTTCATTGCAAAATCCCAAAACGCTGTAGAGAAAAACCTAGTTCAGCGTATGCCAGACAACTTTAATTGAGAGCTAAAACATTTATATTACCACACTCAGATTAACTGTAGCTGACTACAAATTAAAATTCAAGCAATAATTTTCATAGGTTTCCAGCTTGTACTTTGTTGGTCCTTGTCTTAAGTGGGAATCACATGCTGAATGTGGGAGGTGAATGAGGAAGTCATCGGCTCGATGCCTGAATTTTCCCTGTGTCGCGCAAAATTCAGGAACAGGGCTCCGCGACCATCAGATAATGTCGAGACTATTTAAAACAAATCTGGATGAAAATATCTCGAATTTGCAAAATATCAGCCGTGGAGCAATGACTGTTGACTTCCATATTCAGCTGCCAGATTCAGCATGTTGATTCCAGCATTAGGATTAGTTTCAAAGAGTACCATGTAGCATATTGGTAGGTATAAGCCTTGTTAAAGGATAGAATAATTTTAGAAAATCTTTAAAATGGCTCTTAACAGCAACATAATACTTTCAAAATTTATTAAATCCTGTCTGAGAATAGATAATATTGTAAAACTGGTAGAGAAAATCAAGATGAATGATGTATGATTCCAATCCAAACTTTTTCTGATTGAGTCAACGGCTGAGAAGTGCGATTCATGGGGGTAATTAAAGGGCCAAGAGATACTAATCACATACATTGCTCTAATTAATATCACAAGACAATATAAATGATGCAGGCTGTTGGCCCTAAAGAGGGCCGTTTTAAAAACCATAAGTAGTGAATTCAGTTTGGTATACTTTTTTCCAACCATGAAAAAAGTAAAATAGTAGGGGACTGAAAAGAAGAGTTACAATGCCTCCATTGCATTGAGAAAATTACACTTCAAGATGAAGAGACCAAATGCATTAAGATGGATCAAATCCTTGCGACCATCAAAATATTCTTTTTCGAAGCAAAGTAAATTAGGTGTCTTCGAAGTAGGATCCATGAATACATCAAAGGTATTTAAAAGTATAACATCGGGTCGATTTCGTACAAAGGCTGACAACCAATCATTGAATAGTCGTATTTCCTCATTGATTTCAACGGACAAGAGAGGAATAGGTGGAACTTTCGCGAGGATTACTTTTTTGAAAAGCTTTAAGCAAAGACGCACTAAGTGTCTGTATTCCCTCTCCACATCTGCACGGGCTACACGTAATCTAAAGTCATTAGTTCCACCAAGAAGGAAAAGAACATCATTCTTGAAGGAACCTGAAGGCTGCGTCTTCAAATGTTCTTTTAAAATTTGCATTAACCAGGGATTGTTGGGGAGTTTGGTGATAGACGCTCCACTCACAGCCAGAGAGTAGCTATCACAAAGAGGAAAATTTTTGCACAATCTCACAATTTGGCTCCCTCCTAATAAGAGATACATACTTGACCGAAGAAACAAAATACAATGATACAAACAAAAATTTGCAGGGAAACGATGACGAAGGAAGACTCCAAACTAGAAGACTAAAACCGAGATTGGACCGACTTCACTTCACAGCTCATAGAACCGCGGTCTTGATTGAATTTAAAAGTTAACAAGCACAAAAAGTTAGCCAACAGGAGCAAATAGAAAACTTACAGAAAAGGAAAAGGATTGGGAGATCGATTTCAAATTCAATTAACAGAGACCGGAAGACCGAAGATTTGAAAGTCCAAAGTTGGGCGGGACGGCGGCTATGTTTACAGATGAATGGGGGACCGGTGACCGACGACGTGATGGCTGCTGGAATTCTGCAACTTTTGATGCCTCTTTCCTTCTCAAGCGTAAACACCATAAAAAAATGTCTCTCATCAAAACATATAGATTGTGAATATTACTTAGAGCCCAAGAAGGCGAACCTCCAGTGACAAACTCCTACCGAGAAAACAAGAATGAGCAAAAATGTATTCATTGAGGATTGTTGAGTTGAAGTGACAGGTATTTTGTAAATGCAATTAAAAGATTTAAGTTTCTATCTGAAGAATCCGATGATTCAACCCCTCAATTTTTAACCACTCATCAAAAAGCATGATATAAATTCAAGTACTGTGCAGTTTGAGAGTAAAGAACAAAAAATTGATTGATACTGTTCGGCTGTAAAAGAAACACGATGTGATAAATAGGGATACAACTTTTACATAGACTTTCCTCGTTTTAAATTTTAGACGATGGAACTATGAAAGTGACACGAAAATTAGAGAACCTGGATCGACTGAATAGCTTTGGATATGAATTTCTAGTGCCGAACTGAGCTTGCTTCGAAAAATTAAATTATTTCATGAAATTTTAGGATTCTTACGTCGTCCTAGCAGTTCACTAGTGTTATCAGCATAACAGCCCTTATCTCTGATATCAAAACTGTGTTTTTATAACCTCAAAGGCAGCTTCGCAACGGTTTGTGGTTAGTGCAGAAATTTGAAGGTTTTTCGGTGAAACTCGTTTGCCGCATCTCGGCAGGGAGGGTCGTCTGTACAGCGGCAATGTGTATCTGAGAGTCGAAAGCAGCTCCGGTGAGGTCAAAACCAGCCTTTTAATGGCGAAAACTAAGGTGGCACCGCTCAAACCGATGAGCATCCCCAGGCTGGAGTTGCAGGGGGCGGCGCTATTAACAGAGCTACTAGATGCTGCTCACTACATATGTTCAATGGCTCATCCAATCAGGAAGGTGTTCGCCTATTCAGACTCCACAGTCGTCTTATCATGGCTCCAAACTCCTCCCTACCGGCTCAAAGTATTCGTCGCCAATCGAGTTACTCGAATTTTAGAAGTATTAACACCTCAACATTGGGGGCATGTCAAGTCTGAAGATAATCCGAGCGATCTGGCCAGCCGAGGCTGCATGCCAGACAGATTGGCCGACAATAGTTTATGGTGGCATGGACCAAAATGGTTGCAAGAGCCAGAAGAAAATTGGCCGAAGTTGAGTCCATTTGACCCAGAAAGCAAAGCAGAAATCATCGACAAACTACCGGACATCGTCACGCTGGTACAAAATAAACAAGAATCATGGGAGGAAACTTTCTTAAAATCATTTTCAGGATTTGTTCCTCTGCTCAGAACCACCGTTTGGATGTTGAGATTTATCTATAATACCCGGCATCCTACCCAGAAAAGAACTGGACAGATTTCCAGTGCGGAGCTACAAGAAGCCCGGCACTGGTGGATAAAAATTATTCAAGGCAAAGAATTTAAATCAGAGATCAAAACATTGAGCGAGAAAAAAGAGAGCCCTGCCTCTTTATGCAAACTTCGTCCTTTTTTAGATGAACAGGGATTATTGCGAGTCGGTGGTCGACTCAGGCACTCAGACATGAGTTACGACTTCAAATTTCCCATTTTATTGCCTAAAAATCATCATTTCACTCAACTGGTAATCGACTATTATCACGATATGACACTTCACGGCGGTCCCAGCTCAACTTTAGCAGCAATTAATCAGCGATTTTGGATAATTAATGGGCGTGCTGTGGTCAGATCTAAACTTCAAAAGTGCATCCAGTGCTTTAAAGTCAGACCAAAATTCACGCAGCCACTTATGGGTGATTTACCAAAATGGAGGGTTCAGGCAGCATATCCGTTTCTCAATACAGCATGTGACTACGGCGGACCATTCCAAGTCAAAGAAAACAAACTCAGAAATGCAAGGCAAACGAAGGGGTATCTAGCCCTATTTATTTGTATGGCTACTAAAGCGGTACACCTGGAATTTGTAAGCGAATTGACTACAAAGGCCTTTGAAGGGGCATTAGCTCGATTTGTCTCTCGCAGAGGATTATGCAAAAATATGTTCTCTGATAACGGCACCAACTTCGTAGGAATGAATAACTCTTTAAAAGAGCTATATGCATTCTTAAAAACTAATGAAACAAGCATTGCTGAAAATCTAAGCAAAAAAGAAATCAATTGGCATTTTCAGCCCGCTTCCGCACCAAATTTTGGTGGACTACATGAAGCAGGGATTAAATCCGCAAAACATCATCTCAAAAGAATCATGGGTACTCAAGTTTTCACCTTCGAGGAAATGACTACACTCGTGACTCGAGTGGAGGCAATAATGAACTCTAGGCCGCTCTGCCCTCTATCAACAGATCCCTCAGATATGGACGCCTTGACCCCAGGTCATTTTCTTGTTGGTCGCCCACTCAACGCCTTACCCGAAGAAAATCTAACAGAAACTCCTTCTAATCGTGTGGATAGATGGGGCTTGATAAACAAAGCAAGTCAACATTTTTGGCAAACATGGAAAAATGAGTACATCAACTGTTTGAGGCAGCGATCAAAATGGACTCAAGAAACTGATCCAATAAAAATTGATGATCTCGTCATTATTCAAGACAATAATTTACCCCCTCAGCAATGGAGATTAGGACGAATCACCAAGTGCTTTCCGGGCCCTGATGACGTCACACGCGTCGTCGATGTCAAGACCACCACGGGGACTTTACGGCGCCCGGTTTCCAAGCTTTGCCGCCTCCCCATAAGTTCAGACAAGGACCAATAGGGCGTCTTCTCGCCAACAGGGATTGCGCGCGAAATTCAACTTCAGTAATCATTTGTCCCGCCAAAATTTTGCGCGCGAAAAAAATTTTTTTTTTCCCTATATAAGGAGGACGTCGCGAATCAAAATTTCATTCACCTGCAACCTTTCGAGAAGTCAAGTCAAGTACCTGGAGCACGATGGATATTTTGTCAACACTTTTAAATTTCGACCCCGCCAAGGAGCTGCCTGACAACTTCACCACAAGAACTCAAACACGACCAACAAGGTTGGCTCAGCTAATAGAGCCAATTCCATTGAAACCGGCACAGCAATCCAAGAGACGATCGGCTGACCCTCACGACCACCAACCGGCATCTGTTGTCAAAAACAAAGAATGGAAAGCAGCTCCATCGAGAAAAAAGGTCACAGCCAAAAAAATCACAACGCCTTCCAAAATCCGCCGTGAGCCAAAAGGAAAGCAGCTCAAAGTCAAGAAACCTGTCACATTATTCACCATGCCTTCACCAATTGAACGATCAACAGAACCATGCACTCCACCCAGGTCACGAACACCACCTCCAAGCAACGGGAATCATTTTATTCCTTGCCGTGGATCAGAGCGATTTTCCCCGGATCGCATACCAAACTTCATACCCTTCTCTTCGCCGACGGTGTTCTACTACGATAACACTGGAAATAATAAAGTTGGTCAAAGGAAAAGACGGTATCAAGTATACAAGAGCAAAGCAAAATTCGGAGAGAAACCTACTGGCACCCAACTACGCAATCGCAAACGCTCCGCTCGACATCATCGCCGATTGTTCGACTAAGCTTCAAGCTTAACCATCACTTAAAACGGCCCTTTTCAGGGCCACCAAATACGCGCTTCTAAACTAACCAATTTTTTAAAACACTTCTCTGTTGAACGCGTGCTCGTTCAACGGGGGGAGTATGTCTGATTTCCCCTTTATAAAAAATAATAATAATTATAATAAATTCTAGAAATCAATTTCTCAGCATTCTCAACTCATATCAGACCATTTCACAAAATTAAAACGTGTAAAATGATGTAAAATGATGTAAAATTGCGATGTTCCCAACCGGTCTCCATTTCAAGCATTACGATCAATGTAGCTTAACCTTGGTGATCGGGCGAACAACTCTGCACTAGACGTCAACTTTCAACCGCGCAGTATTGAGATCCTTTGTTCAGCAGCACGCAAGCGCCGCCGCCAATGACGAGTCAGCGCGCAATCGCAGTACCTGCCGCAGCCAATCACAAGTCACCGCGGCGCACGAGATTTGAACTTCGCCACAACAGAGCCCGCGCAATACAAATTCAGCGGTCAGCGGCAGCTTTCCCGCCCAATTCACTCTTGCTTCGCCAACCGACCAATCACAAGCAAGTTGGTTTCCCGCATTCGCACACAAAGGAAATCTGCATATAAATATACCCGCAATTCGCCAATTAATTTACTCTGAATGCAGCAGTCGACCAAGAAGCACCTCACTCTCAAGCTCTCAACAAGGATCAAGTCAAATCAAGCCAAGCAAGCAGCTGAAGAAACATCCTAAGGAGCTCAGCAAGAAATTGGCGTTTTTTGGATCAAGACCGAAGTTCAGTTTCCCGTTATATTGGCACCAAGGTCAAGCATTAGCGGTCATCATTACACAGAACGAAGCAAATTCATCATTTCAAGCATTCAAAATTATTCACCTTCCAGTCATCTCTATTTCGGACTCATACAGTTTGTATACCACCTCCAATTTGGAGAAGCCGATTCTTCGGAATCTGGAATAATAATAAGTGCAATAGCACATAGCTCTCAATATTCAAACCCTTCTGGTTTTCCTGCTCACTGCAGAAGCCGGTGTACTATACGCCTGGTAACCCTTCAGGTTTCCTATCCAAGGATAGTAGCCGATTCACTCTGAGTCCGGTAAAAATAAAAACTCCAAGTAGGATCTCTTCCAGATCACTAAATCAATTTAGCAGTCACCTCAAATCTTTCTCTTCTCACTCTCATTTTCCGAGCCAAGGCAAATTGGGGGGTCGCTACGGCTCTTCACTTGTCTCGCTTCACAACCTCATATCCTATTCCATCTTTTCTTTCTTTCCTATCATTTCTACAATTGGTCCCTTGGTACAATTCACTTTCAACCTTTAGGTCTGTTGTTGTTTTTTCATCATATTTTTAGCCGTCACTCTTCATTTTTTGGCAACTTCTAACACACGAAATTTCACTGCCAGCCTACAGATTTCAATTCTAACCTAGAGTCCCTTTATACCCAGAGTTAAGACAACTCACTTTTGGTTGGGCTGAAAGTGGCCTAAAAAAAAATCCAATTCTGATTGGTTCTCGCTCATGGAGGCCGAAACGAGTGCACCAAGATGGCGGTACCTCGAATATGAACAAGAATAATGAAAATATCACCTAATTGTGGTTTATCAAGAGTAAATTGTCATTTCCATCGGTCCAAAATGAAAATAGATTAAGAAATTATTCACAAACCAATCTCATTTTCTTTTTAATTGATCAATTTGTTGATGTTGTTGTTTTTGTGTGACAGACATCGCAGGATTTCTGATCCTTATCCCTCAATATCGTTCGTTTGGGTGCACTCGTTTCGGCCTCCATGGCCAGCCAAGGCCGGCTGCCAGTCAGCTGATAATCGAGTTGTCTTAACTCTGGGTATAAAGGGACTCTATTCTAACCAAGATGGCCAAGAATGTACATAAATGAGCGTTCTTTCGCAAAAATGAGTAAATTATGCAAAAAGTAAGCCAATCACATATCATGGGGCTCCTGGAGACTTGCCTCGCTCCGCCAGTGCTAAACCGAGCCGAACGCACGGTCTACGTGATTCAATGTCTTTGCGGTGTACTATCCATTTCAAGAAAGTCGCCTATTTCTTTTTAGTACAGGCTGGCAACGTAGTGACGGTGGCTTGAGTGCATAATTTCTCTCTAAACTCGGAAGAAAAATTATCAAGGCAAAAAATATTGCCTCAATAAAAAAAATTCTCGCGGCAAAAAAAAATAAATTCTCAAGAAAAAAAAGTTTTCTCGTTGGGGGAAAAAAAAATTCTCAGAGAGAAAATATTTTCTCAGTCTTGTTGAATGTTGTCGCATTTTTACCCATACGGCGGCCCATACACTATCACAGAGGACAAGAATTCATTCCAGTTGTTACTGTGTGTAGCACATCCAACTGTATACGAATATTGGTTAAAATTTGTGGAATTGAATTTTCAAAACAATCATTCCTAAATAATTCACATTAATTATGAGCATTACTACTGATGTCAGCTTTTAAGCAGAGCTTTATTACAAAACTTTAAAATAACTATTTTTTTGTGTTACTTGTATATTCTTCCAATTTAAAGACTTTTCCCCTTATTTCCAGGTGACTTTAAGGCCTGTTTGGCGGATGCCGTAAGAAAAACTAAGAACAAGAAAACTGCGGAAGAAAGCGCCAATGAAAGGGAAAAACAAGGGCGCAAGCGCATTTCTACATTTAAGACGGATTTTTTTGTCAAGAAAAGTAAACCTGAAGGAAGATGCATCCCAAAAGGAGCCATCAAAGTCCCTGGTAGAGGGGCATTTGTAAATATTTTTCCATCCTATCCTGACAGTTCCTCATCAAACAAGCCACCCGAGCTATCTAAGCCAAATAACTCACGTGAGCCAATTTACAAACATAAGTCAAGTACGTCATCTGTTCCAAACAATCCACCAAATCCTGAGCTTAAAAAGAAGATTGCTTCAAACTTAAAGTCAGCATCGGCCTCCAGTCATGGAAATACTCATAATCCAATTAAGAAGGGCCCATCCAAACCCAAAAGCCTTCATCCAGTAACTGGTTCATCCAGTGTGCCATCATCTAACCATCGTATGAAGCCGACAACCAGTAAAAGCGATCATCATCAATCACCATCAAATTCATCCCGTGTACCAACACCTAACCATCATACGGAGCTGTCAAACAGTGAGTATTCATTTTTTTAATCCATTTGTAACGTCTTTTACTGAAAAATGCTAGCTGTTCAAGTCATTAATGGGTGTCCACAAGCTGAAAATGTTAGAAAATTGACCAGTGGCTGGAACACCCAAAGAAGTGAAAAATATAAAAAAAATTTAATCAAATTTCCTACTTTTTGCTTTAAAAACAGAAATGTATTATGGAACTAACTTGTTAGTCGACGCACATCAGTCTAGAGTAGGAAATGTCTTAAAATTATGTGATCTTTACAATCCTCACTGCTAAGAACAGAACAGAATATAATGTTGAGGGTCTTGTAGATACTTTGATTTACATTTTATCATCCTCTGCCAAGCGGTACTGCCTCGTATGGATAATTCAGAATCATGAAGTAACTTGTAACAATAATCTAAATTGTTTTAGTTATACACCATTGATGACCCAGATTGTGTGACTATTTTTGTCTTATTTCATATAATGGACCACTAGACAAGGTACGAATTTAAGCATTTTCTGATGTATGTTTCCTCATCAAAAACTAGACTGAAAAGTAATAAAATTTCGAACTGTTCAACCAGTGACCGGTCCAGGAAAATGGCCAAATCTTAATCGAGTTGTCCTCATCGTAAAGTAGGTCCTTTTTCTGCCAAGCATCATTAAAGCCTTTTATTCTGTTTTTAGAAACAATGGAGGAACGCCTCAAAACCATAGAGGAACAAAACAAAGATATTTTGTCCAAAACTGAGTCAATTTTGGAAATATTGACGTCAAATCCAGTACAGCCAGCACATCCAGGAGCACCTCCTGAACCTATCGCCCCAAAAAGAATTCTGGATCCCAAAAATGTTGACCTAAGTCTGCTGGAAAACCTGCCGCTCTCCACGAATCGGCAAATAAAGGCTCTGAATCAGCAATTGAAAGACGCTACTTTTAGAGATAAATTTGTAAGTATTTATTCATGCAAATTTTACGATTGATTTTGCAATCTATCAAAAATTTAAGTGGAAGGATGCATTTTTGGAAAGGGAGTTAAATAGATTGCCTGATCATAGGAAAACCTTTCCGACCAAGCAGCACATACATGTACGCATGTGCTGTTTGCTCAAAAATTCCCTTGAAAGAGCACTCGTACAAAATTGAGCAACCATTGGAGTTTCAAGTCGGTATAGCTACACTGGCACCCGAGCATGAGCAAAGGCTATTAATGTAATTTCTTGAAACCTGTTTTTTTTTGCCATTTGTAAGGTAAATGAAAGGTTCTCATAAGTTCTCTATCTTTATTCTCTTTGCAGATTGATACAATCTTAACTTTAAAGTTGCAAAAAGCATCGGCATATCCTACTTGGACGGCAAGAAGCTACATGAGACTCATGTTCACCCCAAAAAAAGCAAGCTGTTTCACTATGGAAGGAAAGACAAGATATGGAGTGAAAAAAATTAGTTTTTCCAAACTACAATTTTGTAACGTTCTTATGGGTGAGTTTTTCTAGTGCTGCAGTCTGTTATAGTATTTATTTTATTGCTTTACAAGAAAAAAAGGAAACGCTCGAAATGTGGTTCATACTTTATGACAGGATGGTAGAATAGTGCTAGGGCCACACTATTTTGTGGGGAAATCGATGCCAAAATCCCTATAATTTTTCTTCATTTTTTTGTTGTCATTTTTGGGGTGGATTTTTTTTCGTACTTCTCCTTGTGTCCTCTCAAGGGCAAATTCCTTATAAACGCAAATATAAAAGCGATAAAGAACCCAATTTGTTTTTCCTTTTGAATATTTACTTACCAGCTTTTCATTATTTATTGAGAGTCATGAGTCATTGTTAGTTTAAAAAACAATTTTCAGTTCTTTTTCTAACAATAATTTTACACAGACTCAGCTGTAGTTGAAGTTTTTTAAAATCCGATCATTATTTCATCAATTATGCAACGATTTGTGACACAGAGTAATGCATTACAGCATCCTCATGAACCTTTAAAATGTATCAAAATGTTTTCAAAACTAAAAGAATTCTCCTTTTTTTCTTTTTTATGTTTCTGAAATTAGAAAATTAGAATGCCGGAGAAATATTGTTCAGGTAAATGTGCGATTTTTCTCTGCCTGTAAAATCAATGCTGTACGTCGTCTTGTTCTGTTCAAGTCTTAATTTGATTTTTCTGAAAACTGAAAAGAAAGAAAGTATCCTCAATTCAAGGGAAAGGAAACCAAATGGAATTCCTATTGTTTGGCAATTTATTTTTTTAATAAGTTGTGCATTAATAGCCTTAATTTTTTATTTTTATTATTTATTTTATTTTTTTTTCTTCTTTCAGGGATAGTGGAGTTCCTGCACTATCCGGCTAAGCCGGACAAAAATGCACTTTTTTACTCCATAGGTCAGTGGTTCTCCCAACAGACCAGGAGCTGCGACAAACAGTAAGTTTTTCTTCTCAGTGTATTTGATACATATTTATTTATTATTTATAGATAGGGGAGAATTGCTACCCAGAGAAGTTGTGAATGAGAAAATCTATCCCCATCAAATGTGATGGCTAAGCATAGTCTTTCATTTAATAGTAGTTTTCTGGAGTCATTTATTTTAGACTTTTCGTTAAATTTTGAACAATAATTTTTGGTTTTCTAGGCAACCTGTTGAGGAAGAAGATATCGATTCAGACTCAGAGGCCATCTCCGACGATGACACTTCTGAAGATCTTGACAGCAATGAAGACGCTGCTAATGATGAAAGACTAGATGATTCTAATGATGCTAATGATGAAAGACTAGATGATGCTAATGATGATTCTCCAGTCAGGCGAGGTCCTCGTCGTAGGTGAGTCTTTTCCCCCCCTAAAAGTTATTGCTTTCTAATCTGCTCCTCCTACAATTGCATCTTATTGTTTTTGTTGCGTCTGTATCTCAGCTAGGCCAGTCGTCTACTGTAAAATCTAAAAATTGAACGTTTTTTTTTAATAAAGACTGAAATCAGCCTCAGAGCTCTCTCTTTTTTAGTTTGCGTTTTAATTATTAAAAAATAGTTGATTTTTTGATCCAGCACCTCTGAGTCCCTCCAGGCGCTCATTGCTGTTCCTTCAAATCTTCCTATGATGTTAATCTTTTACTCATGCAGCCGTTTATCTTTGTTAATCTTTTTAACAGAACCGTGCTTTTGTCAGATGATGACGCCGGAGGATCAGGGGATGACTCGCGCTTCGAGGACACCGCCTAATTATTGCTCTTTGAATTCCGCGAGTCCAATGCCAGTTCCAGTTTTTGGATTTCATTTAATTATTTGTTTCAAGTATTAATGTTATTAATTTTTTTATTGCAATTGTATTAATGTTCAGAAATTATTATTGCTCTTTGCATTCCGCGAGTCCAATGCCAGTTCCAGTTTTTGGATTTCATTTAATTATTTGTTTCAAGTATTAATGTTATTAATTTTTTTATTGCAATTGTATTAATGTTCAGAAATAATTATTGCTCTTTGCATTCCGCGAGTCCAATGCCAGTTCCAGTTTTTGGATTTCATTTAATTATTTGTTTCAAGTATTAATGTTATTAATTTTTTTATTGCAAGTATTAATGTTCAGAAATAAAAATTGTTCATTCTCTAAAATTGAATTAATTACTTTTCAGACCACTGTTTGCTTCCACGATTCCTGAGTTCCTGAATTCCTTCTTTATTTTAAACGACAAAAGAGGAATAATTCAACATTTGTCTTTTCTTCCTTCATCATGTAGCCTCAAAGCCTTCACAGGAAATAAACTTAGTTGGCTTTGAATTTTGAATCTACATTCAATTATTTTACTCTAATTTGCAATGATTATGAAATGGTTGCCTCCTTTTTATCGAATCCGATCAAGATTTGTATTTCATGCTGAGTAAAAGTAAGAGAATCTACATCAGAGGTGCAAGTATATCTGGACCGAGTTTAACAGAAAGAAACCAAGCCGCATCAGCTGTTGCCAAATTTAATTGGGCAATTCAATTTTTTTAGAGAGAATGTTTGTGCGGATTCCTTTGAACATATACTACTACGGAGAAAATTCACTGTATAATTTGCACGAAAATCAGCACAACCGTATTCACGTAGCAAATTAAATTGCTCCATTAAATTTGGCAATAGCTGGTGTGGCTTGGTTCCTTTCTGTTGAACGCGGTCCATGGGGGGAAGGGGGAAAAAAAAAAAGAAAAAAAAAAAAAAAAAACCGAAGCGTATAACGGTACTACAACGGTTATATAAAGGTTAAGTAACGGGATGTTCAAAGGAAACCTTCAATGTATAAAGTTCATGTAACCAGTTATATAATGGTTATACATCGTGTTATATAACGGTTATACGACGGGGGTTTCCTTTGAACATTCCGTTACTTAACCGTTATGTAACCGTTAGATGAGTGGTATACTTTCGTTAAATACTCATTATAATTTCATTAAATTTTTTTTTATATAAATCTGCTACTAGGGATTGCACAAACCTATGTTCCATCAAATTGATGAGCAGACACAAATGTTTCTTTGCGTTTTCGCAGTGATGTTAAACGCGTAAAATCCGAGATGATCGGTGTTCTTGCATGCGTTAACTAGTTAAGATTCAACCCCCCACATCCATAAAATAGAAACAGCAACTTTATTCTGTACGCTTTTATCTGATCCTTCCCGGCAAGAATTTAAAGAAAGGTCCTTGGAACCTAATCAAAACCATGAACGGATATGAAGAGCTGGAAAAGAGTAAATCGATGGTGAAACTGCTTAAATACGTATTTCGGTTTGCGGTGTTGCAGATTTCTTGTCATACTTACTTCAGTTTCTTCATCAAAAAATATTGAACGTCATTTCTTGAAAACTTCGCTTGTTTTTACTCTCTATGTGAGGAATATTCTGTAAAAATTTCAAGCCATGATGTTGGTTTCAAAACAAGGAGTTTCATCATATTTTAAGTGACATGCCACCAGCTCCCGGAGTCCCCGCTTAAAAGTATCCGGTGTAATTGTAAGAGAGGGAGTGACACCATGCTGTACTTCCAAGAAAATAATCTTTTCGTTCTTAGACTCATGCAGAAGTTCTGAAGACTCCAACTGTAAAAACCTAAAGAACCGTAGGAGGAAGATCCTGAAGAGCCTGACTGGGAATGTGAATCAGCATGTGTTGATTAAGATTTTCTCCTACACTGACTGGAGAGGGTACGACAGGTGCGTTGCGTGAAACGTTATCTTTATTGAGATATTATATGGGCTTAAAAATGAATAAAATAACTCATTATGTATATGCTCCTGTTAACAGCATTACTAACGTGTACGGCCAAACTGATCACTCTCTTAATTATCTCGTCTCATTTTTGTGTAAAAGATTTTTTTTTATACATTTCGTTTAGATTCGTTTTTTTTTACTAAAAATACGTATAAATTGATACTTCACTTGTCATCTCACGTGATTTTTTTTCTCATAAAAATTCACACTCCTGCCTTTCAAATTTGGTCACCATCTTGGATTTGGGGCACCAATTTTGATCGGAGGACTTGTTTTACTTCATTAATGAAATCTTCGACCAAAATTACATAGGAAATGACATATCACTTGCCTTATCTCATACAAATTTGAAAAAATGCACCCTCCTGCCTTTAAAATTTGGCCGCCATCTTGGATTGGGGGCACCAATTTTGACCGGGGGGTTGTTTTGACTTCAAATATGAAATTTGCGACCAAAATTACATGGAAAATGACATATCACTTGCCCTATCACGTACAAATTTGAAAAAAATGCACCCTCCTGCCTTTAAAATTTGGCCGCCATCTTGGATTGGGGGCACCAATTTTGACCGGGGGTTGTTTTGACTTCAAATATGAAATTTGCGACCAAAATTACATGGAAAATGACATATCACTTGCCCTATCACGTAAAAATTTGAAAAAAATGCACCCTCCTGCCTTTAAAATTTGGCCGCCATCTTGGATTGGGGGCACCAATTTTGACCGGGGGGTTGTTTTGACTTCAAATATGAAATCTGTGACCAAAATTACATGGAAAATGATACCTCACATGACAGGATATGCACAAGTGAAAATACCGATATTCCGGAGGCCTTATTATGGGCGCCATTTTGAATTTTAGGCATTTTGAGGGGTGCTCCGGGATCGGACGGTGATAACATTTTAGGATACTGTTTGAGAGAACCCACTAATGATGTTTACTCAAGTTTTGATTACATTTCACATTGTTAACGGCGTTCTAACAATGATTCAACGCGAAAATTCGGCAAAACATAGCGAATAAATCAGGGCCCCCTGCCCCCCCGGCCCCCATGGCCTTAGAATTTTGGGCTCACTTGCGAAATTGAACCTTCTATAGGTAAAGATGATATCCTGAAAGTTTCATGCTTCCTTCCAGAAATGCACGATTCTGGGAATTTTTCCCCCTTATCCGCCCTACTAAAATGCTATCCCGCTTACTAACTACTTTATATTCAGGGGAAGTGTGAGCATTGAAGGTGGCTTTGAGGGAATATATATACTTAATCTAAGTTGGAGTGGCTGTCTGTATTGTAACCAAGAAATAAGTCTCTCAGGCCACCCCAAGTTGATGGAATTAGCTCAAGGAATGCAGGGAAGAGTAAATAAGAAAGTGTGTGGGTGATTAAGTCTCAGTGTGAATTATCAGTATACTGAGAAAATACTCAGTCCTATGCTGCTGTGCTAAGAGAAAACGCTGTATAAACCTTCAGGTGTTGCCAAATTTCTTGAGATAAAATACGAATTCTTAAGATAATATGTGAATATTTTTCCTCCAAATTATCGGACAATTTTGTACGCAATTTAATCTAAATTATCTGAGATATTCAAGGGGAAATATGCGTAATATTACTCAAAAATACATATTTTATCCTATGAAATTTGGCAGCTTTCGAATGTTCATATGGCGTTTTTCCTTAGAACAGTGTGGCAAAATCAATACGGAGTATTTTTTTCTATGAATCATCACTCTTATCTGACCCTTACAAACTCGAATGTTCATACGGCGTTTTTCCTTAGCACGGTAGTATAAAGCACAATTAATACGGAATTTTCTTTCTATGATCAATCACTCTTATCTGACCCTTACAGCCTTTCATTATTTACCGTACCAAATTTTTAGGTATTATAAGTCAACTAGGGAAATCTCAAGGAGCTTGGAAAATTTAAAGTACCAAAATGAAATTTTACTGTCTCAGAAAAACTGAAACATTGCATTAGTGCTGGACTATTTTTAAAGCAAGTCATTCAATTTTGTTGACCCTTGACATGTGTTGTATCTTTTAAATATCTATTCACCTAAAAAAATTAATCTCTAATATGCTTCTTGGTCAATGTGTGTTCTAGACTGTGCGAGTGTAGGAGAATATCTGATGCCTACTTCAAATGGCCACAATGCAAATGGCCCTCCATGATCCCGGAAAAAATAGGCGAAGTGCTGAAGAAATAGAAGATGAGACCGCCAGGAAAAAGTTCAAATTAGAGGACACGAAGGAGGAAATTTATCGTAACTACAGTCACTTTGTAAATACATTAAATCAGTTGTTGATGTTGACGGAAAGCCAGGAACCTGGGGTTTTTAGAATACTTCATGGTCAAGTAGCTGTAACCAAAGTTTGCTTGGATGAATGCGTAGACTACATGTCCAAAAAGTTTTGCAAATCGATTGAGCTTCCTCCCAATGAACCATACTGGAAAACAGGTATCCAGCCCTTGACCTCAAATAAAAAAAGAAAAATGGACCCTGCATATGGAGGCAAGAAAATAACGCCCGAAATAGCTACCAAGCCTGAAACCCCAATGAAAAAAAAAAAAAATTGACAAAAAAATAACTTCAGAAAAAGCTATCAAGCCTGATCAAGAACAAGCCAAAACAAGCTATCAGACATCAACCTCAAGTAATAGAAGAAAATAGTGTATTTCCTTCGGAAAATACACTAAAAATGGACCTCGCAAACGTAGGCAAGAAAATTACGCCCGAGACAGCCAGGCTCACTCCCCAAAAAGGTCTCGAAAATACGAAAAAGACAATCCGTACGTACTCGGAGTCAAATTGAACGGAACAAGTCTGAGACAGTGAAGGAAGAAAGAACTGTTTCTGAGTCAATTGCTTGTGCTGGCAAGATGAAATCAAGAAGAAATACCTACCACAGACGAGGAGTATCAAGAGATCTTAAAGCACGTGGAAGAAGTTCCTGAAAGTGTTGTTGCCAAATGATGATGCTTCCAAAGAGTCTGAGCCAAAAAATTCCGCACTTAAACAATTGGAGGATGAATTGCAGATCAGCACCAGTGGCAGTGATGCAAGTCCTTCAGACTCCTCCAAATGCACTACATGCTCTTCCAGCGATTCCTCATTCTCGAGTATTGAAAACAATCAAAGCGGGCATGATGACATCAGCACCTCGCAAGTCATAGCCTTCAAATGAACCAAAAACGAATAATTCCAAAGCAATTTCTTCAAGCCTGACAAATTTTCAAATACCTAAGATAAAATGTCAGCCGAGAGAACAGGAAGTCATTGGTCCAAAGCAAACATTCAACAGTGTCGGTAAAGAACGAATTGATGTTCTAAAGCAAGTGGAACCTGAAACTCATCCAAGAACTGAGAGAAGTTTGCCGCTTAATGCGAAAGCTATGAATGAAAAATTAAAACTGTCTCTTAGGAAACGTCTCAAGCCCAAAGAAGAGATTCAGGGCAGTTCAAACGCAGTTCCACCCGTTTCTAAAACTGACAAAAAGGTTCAAGAAGAAACAGAGCTGAAGACTCCCTCGAGTATCATCAAAAATTGTGACTCCCTCACCCTTGTAGCAACGGATCGTGAAAAACTTGTAAAAAAAAATTGAAAACATTGTGAAATGAAGATGCGCAACATATACAGAACTCGTAAAAAAAAGTTCCCAGTTGACGAATTGGGAATCATTTCACGAGTTTTTTACGTAAAAAGCTTATGAAAAATAAGTGAGAAACTCATGTTAGATAATACCAAAAATTGATCAGGAGCGCACTCTACTTGTGAAGAGTACAAGTTTTCTTTTCACACATCATCAACTATTTAGTGGTTTATTCAGTACATACAAGTATAACACAAGTTAATTAGAGAGACAAGAGACACACACTAAACACTTTGACTCACCAATCGAGAGATGATGCGGCGTAAAATCTCGTGCGGACCTGTGGAGATTCGAACCCACGGCGCGCGGCGATTGGATTCACAGCCGAGCGCTCTACCAACTGAGCAATAGCTGCTGATGAAGAGCGAGGTCGAAATATCCCTACAAACCCTTCTAGGAGCGACTAGTAGTTATGCAGCTTGTTCTTCGTCCTTATTACTTCATTCAGAGCACTTAAACCTTTTCGAAACTAAAACTTTCTAAGTTTCATCCGTAAAGTTATTTTTCAGCCCTCGTATTTTGTCCTTTAAAATACCTAGAAAGTATGAATTATATAAAGCTACTGTACCGAGATTTCAACAGGTTCAATCCTGTCGCGTGACGTCACAGCATTATAGATGAAATTTCAGGTTTTAGGGGGTATTTATCGACGGATTTACTTGAAACTCTCTGACCGGGGGTACTTTTCGACGGAAAACTCGAATTTTTGGTCAGATTTTCAAAATTTCAAAATCCAAGATGGCGGCCGTGGCCTAAAATGCTAAGTCAGCTCCTGTTCGCTCGATTTTCGTGAAACTCGGTTTCCGGGGGTACTTTTCGACGGGAAACTCGAATTTTTGGTCAGATTTTCAAAATTTCAAAATCCAAGATGGCGGCCGTGGCCTAAAATGCTAAGTCAGCTCCTGTTCGCTCGATTTTCGTGAAACTCGGTATCCGTGGGTACTTTACGACGGGAAACTCGTATTTTTGGTCAGATTTTCAGAAAAAGTAAATTTTATGAGTTATTCACAAGTATTTTACAAGTTTTTCACGAGTCAAAATTTTGAAAACTGACTTGTAAATAAAAAGTAAATTTTATGAGTTATTTACAGGTATTTTACGAGTTTTTTACGAGTCAAAATTTTGAAAGCTGACTTGTAAATAAAAAGTAAATTTTATGAGTTATTTACAAGTTTTTTACGAGTTTCTTACATAAAAACGAAAACTTGTAAAAAACTTCTTTCTTTTACAACTTTTTTACGAGTTTTTTATGTGTTAATGAAATTCACAAGTTCTTTACATTTTTTTACGAGTTTTTCACGAACCGTTGCTACAAGGGCAATGCAGCTCCTTCAGCTTCAATCATGAATGATCCAGCGGATGATTTTATTTCTTTGACTGTCAGGTATATATTTTGAATATCTTTCTTTCCATGTGTGCAAACAATCTCAAAAGCTCTTTGCATATCATTTAGATGAGTTCAATGAAGAACGAGTTACTGTCGTGAATTTTAATAACAGGTCGGACTTGTTCTCAGAGCGTAGTAATTTTTTTTAGTAGACCATGAAACATTTTTTATCCTGAACGATAGCAATTATGTACCAGAATGTGTAATATTAAAGTCACACTCTCTGGAGAGAATAATAGGTTATGGAAATGACTGACTCCCCCTTGAAGATCAGTGATGAGAGCATGAATATTTTTTGAAATTAATTGGATTCTGAAAAATTAAAATGGACATTAATTTAAGTTGAGTTTTCAAATTCAGTCCCTCATCTGTGTCAGCTTTAAAAACAAACTTGACAGGCCAAAGCTCTCACGAGACTTAATTGTTTTTTTGCTGATACTTTGAAAACTGCTCTGCTGTCATGATCAAAATTACTTGTAGAATTAGAAAATTAGAAGCACTGATGATCAGTTTTTATTAGTTTTTAGAGTTGTGAATTCTCTCGAGCCATTAAATAAACTGTGAAAATATGTATTTTCTATGTCTGATCTGAGTAAAATGTTGGTTACAAAGTATGGCTCAAGATCCATCCATATAGGTCAGTCATTGCGCAGATTTCCCCGCTCGGGGTAAGCCCCTTTCCATTGGCTCGTGACGTCAGCATTACTGCCGCGAAAACCAGAAAAGTCGGAAACAATGCTTTTCTTATGGGAGAGAGCAAATTTTTCTTAATGAATCATTTAAATTTCTTACTTTTAAATCCTTTGAAACTTTCTGTGTGTCGAAAAGAACGTTTAGACATTAGCATTCAGGGTTTTGATTTTGCCGAATTTGTGTTCTTTCATTTTTACAGTTTACTCTGCATCAGCCATTTTTACACGGAATCTATAGTACCACTAGATGGCTTGTTACATCGCTGACTTCAAAAATCATTTAAAAATATAAAAACGCAAATTCAGCTGAATTGAAACCCTTGACGCTAATTTCTAAACGTTCCTTTCGACACTCAGAAAGCTTCAAAGAATTTAAAAGTAAGAAATTTAAATGATTCATTAAGAAAAATTTGTTCTCTCCCATAAGAAAAGCATTGTTTCCGACATTTCTGGTTTTCGCGGCAGTAATGCTGACGTCATGCGCAGAAGATTCTCATTTGGGTTTCGGGAATGACTGACCTATATGGATGGATCTTGGTATGGCTGGGGGGTACCGTTTAGGTCTAAATAGTTAACGTCTAATCCATCGTTGACGTCTAAACCAATAGCGTCTAAAACTGTTTTCATCTAAATCGTTATGATCTAACGCAGTAGCGTCTAAATATTTAACGTCTAATGTTTCTATTCTCGAGGAAACGAAATTTTTAGGTCTAAAAAAATATCAGGCAATTTATCCTGCCAATCTGATGGAATTTTTCCGTCTAATGTGTTTAGGTCTAAAAGATTTACGTCTAAATATTTTACGTCTAATTACTTTAGGTCTAAATAGTTAACGTCTAATTTGATTGGGTCTACATGTTTACGTGTAACAGAGGGCGGGTGGAGAGAGAGCGGCGGCCATTACTGTGATGACGAAGGAGAGTACCTCGTGTGGCGCGTTTTTCAATTAAATTTGAGAACTTTCAATGTTGCTTCCAGAATTCGTATCATAACATCTGTTGCTATCTGTTGCATATCTGTTCCTATCTAGCCGCGCCCCTGTTGTGCTTTTTTCGGATAAGGCAACTCGAGGAACAAATAAATTTGGTAAATATTCTGGAGAGAAATATTATGGATTTACAACACTCACACCTCTCCTCTAATATAAAACTTCACTTCGCTCAGGGCACCTTTCATGTGCCATTGGGTTTAACTCTGTCAGTCATAGTTTATACTTCTTTCAGAAAGAGGAAATATGCGTTTCGTAAGTCACTGAAGAGACTATAGTGGGTTTTTTTAAGGCATTGTTATTATTTGACTAATCGACATAACCTGGCAGTCTCTTGGGTCCCATTTTCTTCTCATTGATAACACAGCCTCAGTGTAATTTTTTAAGGTGATTCGTCAAGCTCAAGTGACGTGGTCGAACTGGCATGCGATATATCGCATCTTTTAGGTAAAAAATCTCGGCAGATTTTGAATTTTCAGCAAAAAAAAGGACGATAGCCCCTGCGCATGAGCCTGAAGAATCATTCTAAACCCAAAAATCGGCAAAATTCAGAGAAATGAAAACAGGATAGTGTTTGGAAAAAAACCTCGCATTCGATTCAGCTATCGATTTCGGTATCGAATGCGAGGTTTTTTTCCAAACACTATCCTGCTTTCATTTCTCTGAATTTTGCCGATTTTTGGGTTTAGAATGATTTTTCAGGCTCATGCGCAGGGGCTATCGTCCTTTTTTTTGCTGAAAATTCAAAATCTGCCGAGATTTTTGACCTAAAAGATGCGATATATCGCATGCCAGTTCGACCACTTCTTTTGAGCTTGACGAATCACCTTAAAGTCAATGCTGCAAAAGCGATGGCCTTCTTATATATCGGTGAAACTACCAGACCATGTAGGTACCTAGGTATCTCGTTTGCAGTGTTTAAAAATCTCCGCTTCCATTTTATTTTTTTCAAGGAGAACAAATCAGTACCTACAATTTTTTCTTGAAATTTCCCTAGAGTTTACTTCGCAAAGAGAAGAAAAAAACATATGTTTCAAACGTTTTCAAGAATTGATGTTGAGTAGTTTTCCATTTGAAGATTAAAGTACGGCAGGCGAAGTCTACAACATCGCAAACCAAGACGTGGTCTGGTAGTTTCACCGTCGATGTGCCACTTATATTAAGGTGATTCGTCAAGCTCAAAAGTAGTGGTCGAACTGGCATGCGATATATCGCATCTTTTAGGTAAAAAATCTCGGCAGATTTTGAATTTTCAGTAAAGAAAAGGACGATAGCCCCTGCGCATGAGCCTAAAGAATCATTCTAAACCTTAAAATCGGCAAAATTCAGAGAAATGAAAGCAGGATAGTGTTTGGAAAAAAACCTCGCATTCGATTCAGCTATCGATTTCGGTATCGAATGCGAGGTTTTTTTCCAAACACTATCCTGCTTTCATTTCTCTGAATTTTGCCGATTTTTGGGTTTAGAATGATTCTTCAGGCTCATGCGCAGGGGCTATCGTCCTTTTTTTTGCTGAAAATTCAAAATCTGCCGAGATTTTTGACCTATAAGATGCGATATATCGCATGCCAGTTCGACCACGTCACTTGAGCTTGACGAATCACTTTAAAACTTGATTCAAGACTGAAGACCATGATTTACCACAGGAGGGCTTTTTAAATCGTAATTATTTGCAGTTGGATTTGTTTCGTTTTGAAATGAAGGTAAATATATTTTCGTTGAAAAGGAGCTTGCAGAGTTATCGTTAGGTAAGTATTAATAAAATTCCCAAATGGTTAGGTATTCCAATCGCTCTGTTTACTGGAGTGTAATAATGCACTGCAACAGAAATATAGCTCTTGTTGGAAGGTATCTTTCCTAATATCAGGGACTGTATAAATTTCTTTTAAAACACTTGTAAATTTCAATTAAAAAACTTAATAAAAACTGTTAAAATGTAGAATTTTTGAGATTTTTTTTCAAAATTTACAAGAGGTCAAATTTAAGTGCAAGAATCTTTTGTTTGAAGGTATCTCTTTCCTAGTAACAGGGACTGTATAAACTCTCTTAAATAACTTGTAAATTTCAATTAAAAATCTTAATAAAACTGTTAAAATGTACAATTTTTTAAATATTTTTTTTTTTTTTTTTTTTTTTTTTTTTTGCAAAATTTACAAGAGGTCAAATTTAAGTGCAAGAATGGTGTGAAAAAACTCTGAAAAATAAACCACTGGTTTTCCACCACCTTTAGTGTGAAATCCTGACCGGACAAGGATGGGCCCGGCCCGGAGATGGAAAATGAAATTTCAGAAGGCTTGAATTAATTTCACGTGATTTGATATTTGTTATTATTTTTTGGAATCGTGAATTAGACTTTCGGAAGTCCGAAAAGCGTTTCAGATATCCTTCCTACTGACGCGGCAGTATACGGTACTCTAATGAGGTACTACGCACGAAGGGGGGGGGGGGCACTAGCTCCAACCCCCAAGTAACATTTTTCAACGGAAAAATCGCGATTTCTTGCGATTTTGTCGGCGATAAAATCGCGAAGATCATCAACATCTGAGCGATTATCCTCGATCTTGTTGCAATAAAATCGCGATTCTATCGCCCGGCAATTTATCGCGATATTATTGCAACAAAAATCGCGATACGTGGCGATTTAATCTCGATTTTATCGACGAAAATTGATCGCGATTTTATTGAACAAAAAATTGCAATGTGTAGCGATTTAATCGCCATACCTATATCGCAATTTTTTCCTCTAGTCCAAACGAAAACATTTGCAACGCGTGTATTATTTCTTAGGCTTGGGGGAAAAAAAGTCAAAAATAGAGTCACTATTGCCAGGCGTTTCATGGCCTCCTGAAAGCATCCCCAAAAGCTTCAAAAAATTTTATGAAAATTCACGCGAATGAATTTCATGAAATTTTACGTAAAATAATTTCACGAGATTTTCCATCACTGGATGAGCCAGTTTTGGATTTCGTCGTGTCACTCTGGTCGAAATTTTCCGTACTTTCTGATTCAAATGGAATGATTACAAAAGTTTGGCGTTACCCCGGACTTTAGCGGTGAAGACTCCCCTCTACCTCTTATCAAGGGAGCCCGTGGTCAAGGCGTGGTGAAAAGCATCTTATCATTTCTAACTTCAAGAATTATTAGGTACCTTTCCCCCAATCATAAAAAATGAGGAACGGAGACAGTTTTTTGCAGCTCGCCTGAAAAATCGGTTTTTCTGAGGTACATGCTACGAGTTTCACCATCGATATACTTTTCGACGTTAAAACTCCCAAACCCACGTATCTCGTTCGCGAGGTATAAAAATCTCTGCTCTAATTTTATTTTTATGTAGGTGAACGAATCAACACCATTCATTGAAGTTTCCACAGAATTTTCTTCGCGCAGAGAAGAAAAATCATGGCAGTTTTAAAAAATTAACCGTTAAATGGCTTTTCATTGAAAAAATAAAACACGACAAGAAGTCTGCAACGTCGCAAACCGAGACACGTGGTTTGGGAGTTTCACCGTCGTTTTACTTAGCGAGGGGGGGGGGGGGGGGCAGAACCCCTAACACGGGGTTGGGAGTTTCCAGACTTGCTGGGATTCCAACACTGCACCCAGGCCCTGTGAGGGCCACCCTGAAGCTCGAAAGTTTCGCATTGTATGATGAATTGTCAGAAAAAGTGGCATCGCTTTGCTGATTGAGATTATACTCAGGGCCTGCCCAGTCGTTCTGGGGAGCGGCCTCTGTGAAAGAGAAGTCCCCTTATCAATATTTGTGGCGCCAGCAGCTAGGTGCTGGACACCCGAAACCGCATTCTAAAACAGCTTGGTCGGAACTTGCTGTGAGCTGCAAGCTTCACATCGTCAAATTAAGTCTTGTGATCATGTCCAGGGCGCAGAAATGTAACTCATAGGCTCGCATTTTCAAGATAGCGATATATTTTACTCACCGTATCTCTCTCTCTTTCTCTTCCTATGTCCGCTCATCAGGATCGAACTAGCCAGGGGTTTCGGAATGCTGGCACCCCGGGCCATGGACCAAATGCCCGGGCCCTCGGCGTTGTATTTTCTGAAAATACACTATTGCATTCTATCATTATGTCGGACTTAGACCCGAGACCTTTTTAAGAGCACCGATCACGGGTCGTAGATCACGCAAATATATGCCATTCAAATCCGTGTGTATGTATTTATATTTTTTTTGCCAGATAACCTGCAACCAGGTGACTCAAGATCAAGGTTTTTCATGAGTACATCAACGATCACGGAAAAGGTTCATTCGAACTTGGGGGAGGGCAGTGGCGTGCGGTCCGGATAAGCAAGGCAAGCACTGCTTGCCCAAAGATTTCAAAAGAAAGAAGAAAATTACACCTGTTACATGCATTTTTTACATTTTAGCAATTATAATTTATAAAAGGTGTTCAGTATGTAAATTGCATTGAAAACAGAAAGAGAGAGAGACAGAAATACGTAGAGAGAGCGGATGGAGGTGGCGCAGCGCGCTGCGCGGCCTGAACACGGGCCGACTCATGCGCTGTAGTCCAGGCAAATAAGCCATGAAAGGGGCTATAGCCTGCAAAAATCCCGGGTAGCAATGTTTTCATCGATTCCTATGTAATTTTTGACGCTGAATCCGAATTTCAACTTTGCGCCATTAAATTCGGACCGGAAAGTTGCCAAATTTGGCAAAAATGGCCTAAAATCGGCCTTTTTTCCGGATTATGGCCTGTAACTTGTCAAAAATTGATCTGACGATAAAATTAGTTATTTTCAGAAATAAAGCTCGTTAAATTTCCTATAAAACAATTCCTATACACATTTTTGCTCAGGGCAAAATTAAGCACGCTGGCGAGCTCCGAACTTTGTAAAATGTGCGAAAATTGCGCATACTGTAATGTGTTGGGTTATCCTTATTATTTACATCAATTCATTTCATTAAGTGTAAATTTTATCATCTGCACTTAATTTGTCCAGAAATTACTCGTCGGACGATTAAAACAGGAGACATCGGGCAAAAAACCGCGAAAAACACAATTTTCGCTCATTTTTTAAAGTTCGGAGCCCGCCAGCGCGCTTGATTTTGCATTGAGCAAAAAAATGTATAGGAACTTTTTTACAGGAAATTTAACGAGCTTTATTTCTGAAAATAACTAATTTTATCGTCAGATCAATTTTTGGCAGGTTACAGGCCATGATCCGGAAAAAAGGCCGATTTTAGGCCATTTTTGCCAAATTTGGCAACTTTCCGGTCCGAATTTAATGGCGCAAAGTTGAAATTCGGATTCAGCGTCAAAAATTACATAGGAATCGATGAAAACATTGCTACCCGGGATTTTTGCAAAAACCGCAAAAAAAAACGCGATTTTCGTTCATTTTTCGAAGTTCGGTGCCCGTCAGCGCGCTTAGTTTTGCCTTGAGCAAAAAAGTGTATAAAAACTTTTTTATGGGAAATTTCACGAAGTTTTTTTTTAAAACAACCAAATTGTCGTCAGATCAATTTTGGACGAGTCACAGGCCATAACCCGCAAAAAACCAAATTTTCGCTCGTTTTTCAAAGTTTGGAGCCCGCCAGCGCGCTTGATTTTGCCTTGAGCAAAAAAGTGTATCGAAACTGTTTTATAGGAAAAACGAGCTTTATTTCTGAAAATAACTAATTTTATCGTCAGATCAATTTTTGGCAAGTTACAGGCCATAATCCGGAAAAAAGGCCGATTTTAGGCCATTTTTGCCAAATTTGGCAACTTTCCGGTCCGAATTTAATGGCGCAAAGTTGAAATTCGGATTCAGCGTCAAAAATTACATAGGAATCGATGAAAACATTGCTACCCGGGATTTTTGCAGGCTCTTTTCCTTGTTTGCCTGGACTACTGGAGAATCACTTGCGATCAGCTGAGCGGAGAGCCACTGCTCGGCGGCGGAATCAAGGCGGGCGGGTTGGGCGGTACGTTCCGAGTCCGAGCCCTTCGCTGCGCGATCGCAGCTCGCTTCTCTTGGCCATGTCTTGGCCCGTCACCCCACCGCAGCGCGCTGCTTCTGCCTCCGATGCGGTATCTTGCTCCCTCTTTCCGTCACGGTTGTAGCTGCTCCTTCGGAGCATATGCCCTTAAATTCTATAAAATTTCGCTCACTTGATCTAATTAGTGATGAATTAGAAAATTCTCAAACATGTTTACCTAAAATGCAGAAAATTCTAATTTTCTAACTTATTTTTCTAATTTCTAATTTTAAACTCAAAAAATTCTAAATAATGTAGAATAAAGACTACAATATCTCAAATAAGTGGCAAAATGAGAAGTTAAGAGCATGGAGCCGTCCTCTAATGCTCAATAACATTCGAAACAAGTTGAGTACACGGAAAAAAATAGGTTGTCTCTAACAGCTAATGCGGTATGGTTGAAAAGTAAAAAGCCGTGAGAACCAACAAAAATAGTTGGATTCACCAGCCACGTTGACCGATGTGACCAAGCACGAATCCAATTTACCTATACGCCTAAATTAAATCCGACTGTTGCATCTTTTAGTGGTGCAACCAGCAATGTATGTTATCATACCCTCACAAGTAGGCCAAGCCAGCAAGAATCTTACGGCGGATGTCACTGTGGCTGAGATGGACGGATTAACCATCTTGACAAAGCTGAACTGGCCATCACAAAGGCGACCCAACCATCAGGTACTGTCAGCGCGGTGAGAGTTCCCGCCTGGCTAAGCTGCGGTCCGCCATTTTTCCTTTGTCACTCAGTTACGAGTTCATCACGTTGTTGTTCGGAGTCTGTGCGCTTGGCTTTATTTATCTATATTAATCCATGTGAATTTACGCGTAATTTGCCCAAATTCGTGTTCGAATCGTTTCTACAGCTACCGTCTTCTCTTTAAATCTATCTGTTTTAACTTTCCACGCATATTTTCCGAGATTTCCTAGTTACCTGTATCGACCACTTTTTGGAGGTTATAAGAGTTGCTGCGATGAATCTGGCTAACAAAATGTGTGAATTCTGAAAACTTGAAGGGCGTTTCGCAAAATTGTTCTGTTATTTAGTGAGTGTCGGTTCTGTATAAAGTCATTGCGAAAGCGGGAAGATACGGAAGTCCCTTGAAAATGATAGACCAGTGATTATTGAATACTTCGTTCGTATATCTATTTGTGTTAAAATTTTAGAGAATCAAAATACTCTGATGCAGAGTAAAATTTTCCTGGGATATTTGTTGAATATAAGCTTTAATCAAAATTTGACAGTTTCTGTCCCACCGTGAACTGTGGCAATTGGTACTGCGTGTAGTTTATTTTTTTAGGTATATTTTGAACTATCTATCTACTTATTATGAAATCAAACTTTTTGTGAAACTGATTTAGTCTGTAAATGATTCTTTGACGGTAAAAACAAGTTTCGTTTTGGTATCATTTACTTGAAATCGGTGAAGCAATTATCTGCTATTTCTCGTCAAATTTGCTTTAACTGCCAGTAATTGTATGTGTACCGGAATTTTTAATCAAAAAGTAAGTAAAATATCTACTACTTTCATATCAAATTTGTTTCTGATAATTTGAGTTAATATTTAAAAATATATGTTGAGTGGATGTTAGAATCCATAAAGTTCGTCGGAGCATCTGGAATTCGGGAAGCTTGAAATTACCATACTACGCAGTCGGAAACGCCACACTAGCATGGTGTCAGCCGTATCGTGTAATTTACAATACTGGTATATTGGTAACTAACTAAACTGCGCAGCTTCATTGGAAAAAAAGCAAGAAGACAGCATGGTTAATAATAACCAAACACTGGTAAATCCGATCATATTTTTTTTTGTAGCGTGTGTAGTAGAAATAAAAAGTATAATAAAGAAAAAAACAGGCTGTGCGATTTAAAGAAATGAAACAAATGATCACAAATACAAATCTAGATTCGAATTCAGTTATCAAACTCAAGCAGATCGACGTTGACGGTTAAATATAGATTTTTTGTGCTCCTTCATCATCGGTCGTCATAGCTCAATCGTTAGGGTGTTAGGTTAGGATTAGGTAGGTCCAGGTTCAATCCCATATAATGGGTTGAAAAAATTCTATCGTAGTAAAATAAGTTGAGTAAATTAACAAATTTCATATTTTTCATTTTTACAATTTAGCGTTCTCAGATATTTATTTTATGGGGCTCCTGGCCCCCTATTTTCCATTAAAAGCCCCGAAAAATTGTAGCAATGACCGCTGTCCATTTTGGCAAAACTAAGCGGGCATGGTAGCCCTCAAAATGGGTCACTTTGACATAATTGCTGAGCGCTGCGGCCGAGCGCTCGGGTTGATCTAACCATCTCCGCAGGGCTGACCCAGCCGCGCGGCATGAAGGCAGCGTCACTACCTGCTGGTTGTCGATCTAGCCAACAATTTGGTTGGCGCGGTTTTCAGCTTTCGAAGATGGTCGAATCGACCATCTTCATGGCTGCACGAGACAACCTTTTTTTTCCGTGTAAACGAAATCATAAGTAAGAGAGAAAGTAATAAAACCACAGTTTTTCAAGACGTTCCATCAGATTTCATCCGAATAATAGAGCAAATACCGTAAAATTTTAACAATTTTCTAGGGAGGCTCCCTGAGGAGGGGAAAGAGACTACGTTGACCCCCCCCCCCCCCCGGATGGCGAACGCTAGAGCTTGCCCTGTCACTAAACCCACCGCACGCCACTGGGGGAGGGGGGGGGGAGGAGCTACTGAATAGGCGGTAAAAGTGGAACCTTCAAAGACTCCAAATTCAATCTTTTTTTGATCGTTAAATCTCTCAAATCTAATATGACGGGCCCTTGTGGAAATGTGGTTTCCACCGTGGGGTTTTGAACTGCTGCGTCCCTAAAATTTTACTTTTTACTCGACAGGCCCCCCCGCGAGAGCCCCGAGCTCCGTTAGAAGGCACATCACCCTGAAACTCCAGAGGCCAAAAATTGAATTTTGCAGAAAGACTGCAGAAAGACTGCTCGATAAAAGATCTGGTGGCCAAACGGGGCCCGTCGAGGCTCCCTCCCCCTCCCCCCCATCCCCGGTCCAGAATGTGGGGTCATCGTCTGTCTGGAGTTCCGGACCTGAACGGGGCCCGTCAATGAGACTGAGGGATCCAAGAAATAGGTGGCCTCCGTCATTCAGATTTTTTCTACGTTGAGTTAACTTTATAATTTTGCCCTTTATCAATTGGACTACATTTTGCAATTTGGAACTATAAATTCTAGCCCGGTTTAAAAACAACATGTGTCATTAGTTCCCCTATGCACATGAGTGTTTTTCCAGAAGAGCCAGAATTTATAGTTCCAAATTGCAAAATGCAGTCCAATTACATACCGATGGAGTGTATGGCATTATGTCGCTTCTTGCTATATAGTAAGAGGAGCAAATGCAACGGGAGGTGCAATTGAAAACTAAACCTGTAGACTTTTTTTCAGTTCAGACATCCGCGTTAACTAATTCACGTCAATGTACTAATTTCAACCCCCCCCCCCCCCTTCTGTCCAAAAATGTTTCAGAAACAGTGAAAAATAGCGTAAGTACCGAGAGGTTCAACTTTTCACAATTTACCGGGGGAGTACCTACCCCGAGACCCCCTCTCCCCAGCCTCGGGGCGGCCCCTTAGACCCCCCTTGAGGGCTGTAGCGTAAAGCGGACCACGGGTCCTCAGCACCCCGTGCCTAGGGTGTACCTTATTTTTGAGTTTTGCGAAAATCAAGTTGGTCAACCCCTAACAAGTTTCTATGTACCTAGTCTCTAAATGAACCCCCTAAAAGGAAAAAATTCTAAAAAAATTTTAACCCGTGCCTCAAAGGGCCTAAATCCAAAATTCAACAATTTTGGCAAGCGACATATCAATTCGTAAGGAAAATGCAGGTTATGGTTCTTCGGGCGGATATTTCGTCGGTTTTGGCGTATCTTGAAGCGTAAGGTCACAAACGGCCCAATGACGATGTGAGGCTACGGGTCGGCGCGCCGCGGCCGGCCGCTGAGCGCGCGCGCAGGGCAGGGTTAGCGCATTGCCGCATTGCACCGGCGGCGCGGCGGCGTAGAGGAGCGTACGGTGGGGTGGGAGGGGGATATCCGGTGGAAAAGCATCCACATTTTCTATCCATAATGAAAATGCATTTTACTTTTTCAATATAGATGAGGAAATATGAGCCATACAGGGAAGTGATGAAAAGAGTGACAAATAGTTTGTATACGATTAGGAGCGTAAGTGGGGAAACTTTGCCTTAACTACAGAACAGCCATGAAAATCTCCGGGAAATAAATTTCTGCTATTGTCAACGTGCCCGTTGATAATCAAAACAGAAAATTCCCACCCACCGTAATTACCGAAAACCACTGGTATTTGACTAATTAAAAAGATATGTGCGATGTTGTCGAATAGTAAGCCCTTTACGCGATCAAATGCGGTTAGTGTAAATGTAATTGGAAAAGTTGATGAAAATTTTGATGAAGGAAAATTTGCCCTAAATTCGTGTTATTCGACATAGCTTTATCTATCTTTATATGCTATATGCTCTCCTCTGCTGCAAGAATAATATCCTTCACGGTGGTTATGATGCATATTCTCGTTCAGGTTTTCGCTGAAGAATTAAAAATGCTTTATCCTCTTCATTTTCCATGAGATCTTAATAATCGATTCTTTACCATAGGTTTAAATGGCATAACAATGATCGATACATCGCAATTCACGCCACGCTACTGCTCCACTCATAAAAATTTAAACATTTTTGAAAACATGGACACTATGTATCACAGGGATTCTGAATTTTTCATTCCATATTGGAATTACCAGATCAGAGGTTTTCCACGCACTGCCATTGACATGCATGTGCAAACACTTGGAGCACTTCATAAACTTTTCCAATTACATTTACACTAACCGCATTTGATCGCGTAAAGGGCTCACCTACCATTATTGATGTCGCTTGCCAAAATTTTTGAATTTTGGATTTAGGCCCTTTAGGCCCTTTGAGGCACGAGTTAAATTTCTTTTAAAATTTTACCTTTGAGGGGGTTAATTTAGAGACTACATAGAAAATACTTGATTTTCGCGAAACTCAAAAATAAGGTACACCCTACCCGTGCCTTATCTTCCCAGGACGGGCCTGCCTCTCGTATTCTGCTCAGTAACAGGCACCCGCTGGTAGATTTTTTTTTATGCCAATTATAATATTTGGATTTTTCTGGATTTGATGTCCCCTCAGAATATACAGGGTGTCTCACGAAAAACGAGCCACCTTGAATATCTGCCGAACGCGTCGGAATATCGAAAAACGGTAAAAGACGTGTTCGTTTATATCGAGGGGGACACCTTTTGGCGTATTCGACATTTTCCCAAACCGCGGGAGGGGCGCGGGGCGGGGGGTGCCCCACCCGTAAGTCGAACTTTTCAAATGGCACCCCTACTTTTTTATTTCAGAAATCAATTCTACGCAAAAAAACAAGCCACCCTGTCCAAACCGAATGTAAATCGGACAATTTTTCAGTGATTGACAGAGTTTGAAACATTTTTTTCATGCTCTTTTCAAAAATTTCCTACGCCCGATGGAACTGCTGTATCAAACCAAACTCTCCGCCAAAAAAATTCTTAAACATTGCACTTTCGATAAAAAAAATAAAAAAAATCTGCTGCACTCGAAATCTGGAGCACGCGGAGCCCTTCTTTTGCGACATTAAAATTCGTTATACCGAACATTTCCGAGGGGCGCTCATCGGGAGGGAGTAGTAAGTTTTAGACAAGAATTATTAATCTTTTTTATGAAGCAAAAGAAACCGTGTCCATGAAGAAGCAGATAAGTAGAAAAACAAATGGATTAGCTTTTTTTGGGGGGGGGGGGGGGGGTCAGTGACTTGAGCCGGACCTTGATACTTCTGAGGACGCTATTTTTCCGCGGTGCGTTGATTTTCTACTTAACTGCTTCTTCATGGACACGGTTTCTTATGCTTCATAAAAAAGATCAATAATTCTTGTCTAAAACTTACTACTCCCTCCCGATGAGCGCCCCTCGGAAATGTTCGGTATAACGAATTTTAATGTCTCAAAAGAAGGGCTCCGCGTGCTCCAGATTTCGAGTGCAGCAGATTTTTTTTATTTTTTTATCGAAAGTGCAATGTTTAAGAATTTTTTTGGCGGACAGTTTGGTTTGATACAGCAATTCCATTGGGCGTGGAAAATTTTTGAAAAGAGCATGAAAAAAATGTTTCAAACTCTGTCAATCACTGAAAAATTGTCCGATTTACATTCGGTTTGGACAGGGTGGCTTGTTTTTTTGCGTAAAATTGATTTCTGAAATAAAAAAGTAGGGGTGCCATTTGAAAAGTTCGACTTACAGGTGGGGCACCCCCCGCCCCGCGCCCCTCCCGCGGTTTGGGAAAATGTCGAATACGCCAAAAGGTGTCCCCCTAGGGTGCGTCAAAAAAAATGAAAGTCTGAAATGTTCCGCTCCCCAGGCGGCAATCGATGACGTTTGGTAAAAAAACATGTTTGCCAAAATTTGGGCCAATTTCAACCATTTTAAATGGTGCCAAAGGTCAATTTTGTGACGAAATTATGATATTTTGGTTTAGACCTCGATTTCGTACAAAAAACTCGATTTTACGCTGAAATCGTGCGTTTACGAGAAAAATGCCAAAGAACTCGACTTGTAGAGAATGAAATTTTACGTTAGGAGGACGTCTTTGTAACCGATAAAAAACAAATTGAATTAGAAAAACTCAACTCGGTATTTATTTTTTTGGTCCTCAGAATTTCCGAGGTCTTACAAAGTAGAGGTTTAAAAGACTCATTTTTCACGAAAATAAGTCGAAAGAGGGTATAAATGAACTGCAGGCAAGTGTTGAGGATGCAAATGTCATCAGAACTTCTTCAGTTTCAAAAAAAGTTCCAACTATTTTGTACAATCCTCCAAAAAGTGTACGGCTCGAGAAGCAGGATCGTGCTATAATAGTAAGGGGAAAGTGCGGTTTGACCGGGAAAAATTGCGTTACAAACTTTCCCTACCTATGTAATCGTCATCAGTAGGTCCTCCTGAACAACTTCCTAAAAGTTAAAAATGGCCCGACCCCGGAACACCCTCAAAAAAGTTAAAATTGAAAATGGCGGCCGTAATAAGAGGGTCCGGGAAATCGGTATTTTAAAATGCCCATTCTGTCTCATCATGCGAGGTATCATTTCCTATGTTATTTTGGTCGTAGATTTCATAAATGAATTCCGCAAGGCCCCTTCTGAGCTTACGTTTCTCTCGATAGTCGTATGTTTCCTTAAATTTCCTTTATTAAATACATTTATAACATCAAATTTAAGTTTCTTGGCCATAAATACATGAAAATAAAGACACTTCACTTTCCTTGTTCCTTCGGTGAATATTTAAAAAAATGCAACCTCCTGCCTTTCACATTTGGCCGCCATCTTTGATTTGGAGCGCCCCCTTTGGCCGGAGGGCCTTGCGGAATTCATTTATGAAATCTACGACCAAAATAACATAGGAAATGATACCTCGCATGATGAGACAGAATGGGCATTTTAAAATACCGATTTCCCGGACCCTCTTATTACGGCCGCCATTTTCAATTTTAACTTTTTTGAGGGGTGTTCCGGGGTCGGGCCATTTTTAACTTTTAGGAAGTTGTTCAGGAGGACCTACTGATGACGATTACATAGGTAGGGAAAGTTTGTAACGCAATTTTTCCCGGTCAAACCGCACTTTCCCCTTACTATTATAGCACGATCCTGCTTCTCGAGCCGTACACTTTTTGGAGGATTGTACAAAATAGTTGGAACTTTTTTTGAAACTGAGGAAGTTCTGATGACATTTGCATCCTCAACACTTGCCTGCAGTTCATTTATACCCTCTTTCGACTTATTTTCGTGAAAAATGAGTCTTTTAAACCTCTACTTTGTAAGACCTCGGAAATTCTGAGGACCAAAAAAATAAATACCGAGTTGAGTTTTTCTAATTCAATTTGTTTTTTATCGGTTACAAAGACGTCCTCCTAATGTAAAATTTCATTCTCTACAAGTCGAGTTCTTTGGCATTTTTCTCGTAAACGCACGATTTCAGCGTAAAATCGAGTTTTTTGTACGAAATCGAGGTCTAAACCAAAATATCATAATTTCGTCACAAAATTGACCTTTGGCACCATTTAAAATGGTTGAAATTGGCCCAAATTTTGGCAAACATGTTTTTTTACCAAACGTCATCGATTGCCGCCTGGGGAGCGGAACATTTCAGACTTTCACTTTTTTTGACGCACCCTAGTGTCCCCCTCGATATAAACGAACACGTCTTTTACCGTTTTTCGAAATTCCGACGTGTTCGGCAGATATTCAAGGTGGCTCGTTTTTCGTGAGACACCCTGTATAGGTATATAGCAGCAGTGTTGCACCATCCTGTTACTTCCATATTTATCAGGCAGGAGTGCAAAATTTCATGGATCTTCCTAAATTGTTTTATGAAATTTTTTTAAAAAAAACTTCTGGAATGGACTCTCCATCCCAAGAAATGGACAGTTCCCTATTGACTTCTCGGATAAGTGTCGCAAGTTCCAGACACAGCCTCTGGAAAATCTTTAACATTTCATCTCTCAGCAGAATGAAATGTCAGTTTGCATCCCTGGTTCCTGAGTATGTGTTGGGGACGTATATTCAATGCTTTTATTTCCCTCTTGGTTTATGTTAAAATCGTCAAATCGATTCAAAACGGATGACTGTCTTCTGGGCAACCGAGATAAAACCAAGGGTATATAGTTTTTCATGGATAGATCTAGGTATGGGATGGGTAGCGGTCAGCGATGAATTGGACACGAAGAATAATCGCGTTTACAAGCCGCGCATGAACGCAGCTTTTCGTGAAACTTTTCGAAGGAAAATTTCATTAAATTTTTAAAACTTTGGCAATGGACTCTGTATGGCATGAAACGCATAAAAACAATATAGCCTTATAATTTTGAAAAAAAAGACGTGACATTTCGAAGTTTCCTATGACGAATTTTACGGATAGTTTTCACGCGTTGTATACACAGTCATGCATTGGATAGCATGCCTTTGGGAAAGTATGCTGCCAGCAGTCCCATCAGGAGGATGTCATGGGGTTGAGAAAAGGGAGGATCCCCTCTTCTGAAATGTTAAAATTTCAAAGAGTCTCCAATCCTAATGTAAATTTAAACTTGCAAGGCTTTTAAAACTGCAGCCGTGGTATGAGCGGGTGCCCTTTTGTGTATGGGGAGCTTTTCCTCCAAAATTGGTACCTATACAACGACCCGCTGGCTAGGAGAGACTGCGATGCATGTGGTATCGTAATTTTTCTCGGTTCAAAATGTAAGAGCTGCAGGAGATAACGCTCAAATTTGAATTTAATGTGGGTAACATTCTTATAAAATTAGCCTGATCCTTCCAGACCAGTTCTCCGGGGAGCGCCGTAAAATTTTCGGAAAAGAGCAGACGAGTTCCTAGCATCGAATTTTAGGCAGTTTTACCTTAAGATTTTTGAAACATTTACTGTGCGTTTTTCTTAATGTATAATAGTCTTTGTATAACAAACAAACAACGTGTAGGTATTAATAATGACTTCCAACAGCACGGCGCGGCGCGGCGCGGCGCCTCGTAGACTCGACTCCTACGTGAATTTGAACCGCGCGCTTCAAGATCCGGAAAGGAGAGCAGCCGGAAATCTTGCGAGTTGTTGCCATGTAGCTCGCCTCGAGGACTTTAGTTATCCAATTATCGGAACGACGCGACGTGCATCAGAGCTGTGCCGAGTTTGCTATGGAGTAGGTGCTTGAGGCAGCGTTGGGAAGAGGGTTCCGGATTCCGGAACAACGAATCAACTGCAAGAACGCGTTTCTTGTTTTTTCCGCTCCCATTTTTTATTTTTTATTTTCATTTTTCATTTTTATTCAGTAGGTATCAAAGGGAAACAAGTAAACGATATCGCTTGAATTTTACTCTCTACTTGGCCGATTTGTATGATTTTTGCGGCTATGACGGATGATGGTTCCGAGAAAAGATCACCGCGGTGATCAGGAAAATATAGGGTTGTAAATGTTCATAGGTACTTAACCTAGCTGTTGATAAATTAATTTAACTAATTAATTTTTTTTGTCTTTACCGTGGACCATACAAAAAATGCTAAATCCAAGGGAGACGCAACTTTTGATGGGGTTGTTCTTTGAATTTTTCATCAATATATAAGTCATACAGTGAGTTCTGACAGTAAAAAAAAAGGTTATGAACAACTTGTTAAAACTTTCTTTCCCTAGAATTTAAGTTCTCGTTTAGAGTCTACAGTAAGGACAAGAAGTCTTAAAAAAATAAAAAGTCATTTGAACCAACCCTCCCCCCCTTTTATTTACTTAGATCATGAACTTTAGACTCAGCAGAACAAAAAATTTCCCTAGGCTGCGCTAAAAAATTTCATGGTGAATTTGCAGAATTTACTGAACTTTGTTTTCCATTTTGAACCAAAATGACCAATTAGGAAAGCTAAAGCTGGGATCGTTCTTTTCGTTTTAAACAGCTCTCGGTTTCCTAGTTTTGTGGCAAACAACCACGGACATATGTTACATTTCCGCAATTTAAGACGTTTACTTAGAAGGTCGTCATTTTGATGAAAGTTTAAACCTTTTCACCTACAACTTGAAATAACATTTTTCTTCTCTTTTTTTTTAAAGGAGGTAGCCCTAGAGGTTCGGATTTGAAGAAGTTGCCTCTTCCGTGCTAAAGAGGAACTCCCCTAAAAAGTTTTGAGGGAAGAGGCAAGTTGGTATGGTTTAGACGTAGGAACTTCCCCAATAAATTACAAATTTTCATAAACACCCCAAATAAAAAAATGGCAAGGAGGCGGAAACCGTGATGTTTCCATGTGCTAATGCTAGGTTGACAAGGCATGGAGATCGATTTCCTCGCAGGAGAAGCATCAAAATTAAAATAATGCTTTCTTTTCCGTAATACAGTGCGTTCAATCGCATCATTTCCAGGAAAGTTACAGACTGTTTTGACTTGAACACAACTTTCATGTGATGTACGGACTGCCATGAGGCTTGGATATATTCCGTGGAAAATCGCACATCGACGGTGAAACTACCAGAGGACGTATCTTGGTTTGCGACGTTGAAGACTTCCTGGTAGTCTCTAGAGTCCCTTTATACCCAGAGTAACGACAACTCGATTATCAGCTGACTGGCAGCCGACCTTGGCTGGCCATGGAGGCCGAAACTAGTGCACTCAAACGAACGATATTGGGGGATAAGGATCAGGAATCCTGCGATGTCTGTCACACAGAAACAACAACATCAACAAATTGATCAATTAAAAAGAAAATGAGATTGGTTTGTGAATAATTTCTTAATCTATTTTCATTTTGGACCGATGGCAATAACAATTTACTCTTGATAAACCACAATTAGGTAATATTTTCATTTTTCTTGTTCACATACGAGGTACCGCCATCTTGGTGCACTAGTTTCGGCCTCCATGAGCGAGAACCAATCAGAATTGGATTTTTTTTTAGGCCACTTTCAGCCCAATCCTGGCCCAACCAAAAGTGAGTTGTCGTAACTCTGGGTATAAAGGGACTCTAGTCTCACCGTCGACATATCTTTACGCCCCCTCCCCCTCCGACATGTAATGGTGCGAATACCCTCGTCTCTGCACAAGGCCGAGTCAGATTTTCCAAGGCCGCACCAGGAAACCTTGGTGAAAGTCCGAATCCGAGGCAGGAACGCTCCACCAGCGATGCTTTTCCTTTAGAAAGTATCGTAGGTTGCTTATAGTTTGCCTTCATTGCCATAGGATAGGCAATCAACTTGGAGAAGAGGAGTCGGTCCAAAAAAAAAAAAAAAAAAAAAAAAAAAACAGCTGCTGCTGCCCATCTCGAAAAATCGGGTCTTTAATGTTTGGATGCGATTATCATGGAGTCTGTCTCAGGAATGCTGGCGATGCTTTTCCTTTTTCGTCAATATCGTTCACTCGTAGTTAGCCTTCAATTTTGCCGGATAGGCAAAAACCCTGTTTAAAGGAGCCGGTTAACGAGTTTTACCCAGAGAAGGTGCTCATGCATGCTGCCGAATGAGGCAGTTCGGCTGGTGAGTGATTGGCTTAAAAGCTATTGCACTATATGTAAAATTTCGCCAGAAAAACGATGAGCACAATAAAAAGTTTTGAAAAAAATTGCTAAGGGGAGAAAATGCGATTTTAAAATCGTGCCCCTCAAAAACGTTATTTGAATCCGGGCCGTGGCGCGAACGCCGATTTTTGACGTCACACCTCAGGTGACCACCCTTGGTTTATTCCGAGCAAGGCGGATAAAGAATGGTGGTCGCATTTCGTACCCTCTGGACGTCACACGGTATCGGGTACATCGGGTACATGGGCCGGCCGAGGCCGGGGGAGTCGGCTCAACCTCGAATTGCATGGCAAAAGCCGTACCCTCCTGACGTCACAGTGCTTCAAGATGGCAGCCAAAATCGAAATAGATGCGTTGTTAAAGTCCACAACTGCCCAACGAAAATTACCCGCTGAGCGTTGAGCTCAACGAAAGCGTTGGTAAATTCTGGTGGATTTACCCGTTTTCCAAGATGGCTGCTCAGCAAACTGCCCAACAGCTCAGCGAGGTTTTTGGCTGCTGTGGACCGCTGCCGAGTTTGCTGGATTGTTGTTATGTTATTGTTTACATCCATAACCGCCAAGGCGGATAAAGAATGGTGGTCGCATTTCGATTTTGGCTGCCATCTTGAAGCACTGTGACGTCAGGAGGGTACGGCTTTTGCCATCATGCAATTCGAGGAGCCGACTCCCCCGGCCTCGGCCGGCCCATGTACCCGGTGTACCCGATACCGTGTGACGTCCAGAGGGTACGAAATGCGACCACCATTCTTTATCCGCCTTGCATAACCGCCATTTTTTCGCACTTGAGACGCACTTGTCGTCGTTGAGATGACGTCAATCCTGCTAAGATTCGGCCATTTTTGTTGGGCAGCAAAAGTAATTTAACAACGCACCTAATGCGACCACCATTCTCTATCCTATCCTAGAGTCCCTTTATACCCAGAGTTAAGACAACTCGATTATCAGCTGACTGACAGCCGGCCTTGGCTGGCCATGGAGGCCGAAACGAGTGCACCCAGTGCACCCAAACGAACGATATTGAGGGATAAGGATCAGGAATCCTGCGATGTCTGTCACACAAAAACAACAACATCAACAAATTGATCAATTAAAAAGAAAATGAGATTGGTTTGTGAATAATTTCTTATTCTCTTTTCATTTTGGACCGATGGAAATGACAATTTACTCTTGATAAACCACAATTAGGTGATATTTTCATTATTCTTGTTCACATTCGAGGTACCGCCATCTTGGTGCACTCGTTTCGGCCTCCATGAGCGAGAACCAATCAGAATTGGATTTTTTTTAGGCCACTTTCAGCCGAACCAAAAGTGAGTTGTCTTAACTCCTATCCGCCTTCGCCTTGTATTCAGACGACCCTCCCTGCCGAGATACGGCAAACGAGTTTCACCGAAAAACCTTCAATTTTCTGCACAAACCACAAACCGTTGGGAAGCTGTTTGTGAGGTTATAAACACATTTTTGATAACATAGATAAGGGCTGATATGCTGATAACAATAGTGCAATCATGAAAGAAATAGACTATTTCTTTCATATTTCATGAAATAATTAATTTTTTCTTAGCCAGATTAGTTCGGTACTAGAAATTCAAATTCAAAGCTATTCACTCGATCCAGGTTCTCTAATTTTCGTGTCATTTTCATAGTTCTGTCGTCAAAAGTTCAAAACTTGGAAAATCTGTTTATGTTGTACTTATCCCTATTTATCGCATCGTGTTTCTTTTACAGCCAATTAGTATCAATCAATTTTTTGTTCTTTACGCCCTGTTAAAAATGTCCCATGTGCAATATCCAGAAAAATTCCCACGGGGGCACATGGTATTTTGGGACGCAAATTACTCCGGGGTGCACATGGGAATGGAGTCTCCCCATGGGGGCCCATGGGAATGGGGTCTCCCCATGGGGGCCCATGGGAACGGGGCCTCCCCATGGGGGCCCAAGGGAACGAGGTCTCCCCATGGGAGCACATGGGAATGACGTCCCATGGGGGCACATGATATTCAGGCCTGTGAAAAACCACGGTTTCCCGTAGAGAGAACAAATCTGATGGGGAATCATGAGAGGTGCGATTCCCACTGAGGCCAATTTACGATGTGCCCCTGTGGACATTTGGACGTACTTCTGCCAAACAAAACTAAGTGCATTATGACGTGAGCTCTGTTATGCATAAAGTCTTATGAGTCTCAGGGCTTATGTCTTAATGCACATAGTTCCTTTTGGCAGAAATACGTCAAATTTTTTTATAAGTTTAAAATGAAAGGAATTATTGAAATGTCTATGAAATTTATTAAAAAAGTACGATCTTCTGTGAATTTGCATGCAAAAGGAAAATATAATGGGCATGACTCACCAAATTCAACTGATCCTTCATCAAAAATAAAACCTGAAGAAAAACACCAAAGATGCTATTCATGATACTTTGAACACAGCACTTTCACTTTCATTTATTTTCTCCTTTAGATTAGAGCAATGAATATTAAAGGTAACTAATCGAACTTCACACCACTTCAAATTTCTTAAGAAATTTTCGGTCACACATAAAATTTTAGGAAAACTATGGGTACTACGTTTATTTTCTCTGAACACACTGCAATTAACTTCTTTTGATGATGTTGTTTTGAGGCGATTCGTGGTGAATTTCTCAAAACCAGATGATTTTTAGTTGCTGCTAATTTCCTATTGGATGACTGCTCAGATGAGAAACTGACAGCCATGTCATAGAACAGTAGCCGCTTTCTTAATCCAGAATGCAAGATATCCAGAAAGAAGGCGCAAGCTGGAGTGCAGAAAGCCCTTCAAAACCCTGAAAAACAAACAAATAAACAGCATTATACAAGGCATTTGAATGGTCATTTGGTGTTAGTTGGATGAGGTTGTTACCGTTCAGCTATACGACTCTATTTATACTTGATATGCAAATTTGACCCATTGAAAAAAAAAAAAGACCTAGATCTTAGGCTGATCAATTTAGAATGAAATTTTAAAATGTTCATAAAATTGCAATTTTCTCAAAAACTATAAATCGGTGTAACTTCTCAATTATTATGATACCTACCTGAGATTTAATCTTAAAATTAAATTTTAAAAGAACTCTCTTGAAACTGAGGATTTTACTTTTTGCTCTGCCTAATGTAAAAAACAGGTTCAGAGGAACACATACCAAAACCGAGTTGCCAACAATTTATTTTCAAATATTCTCAGCAAATTTTAAACTGAGGAAAAGTAGGCATCTGAAATCAGGTTTGGATTATCTTCTTTTTTCCCCTCGGATCCAACACAAAGATTGAATTTCTTAATCATTCAGTTCCCAAAATGTAGGTTAGTGCAAAGTTACGTGATTTTTCTCATTTATTGCACTTTTGAAAAAAACAAATATACTATTCTGCACTCCAGTTTGTTTGTGAAATAATGACCCAGCATAGAGTAAGTAAGAATGGAACCTGAGAGACTATATACTGATTCGCTCTGAAGGCTTGGATTCATTCATATCTTGGTCCCTACAAACAGTTCAATGAAAAAATGCTCCTCCAAGGTGAAATTTGGTCATGCTTAAGTTCTACAGCAATCTATATTGCCTAGGTGCTCGTAAATAATCAAGGAACGAAGAGCCGGAAGCACCGCTCACAGGCACAACATTTCTATTAAATCTCCACTGGAAATTCTAACATGCAAAGCCACAATTGTAGGAAAAGTACAATGGGTCAGTTGTTAATGTCACGGAACAGATTATTTTAGTTGTAGGTCCTATACGCTTATAGTGCTATGTCAAACGAGTGAGATATTCAAGATTCAAGAGGTACCGTTTCATGTTCACTGAGAGGATTGGAAGAGGTCATGTGTTTGAGTAACCTTATGAGAAGACATCAAGGCAGTTTAGGTACAAAAATAATGGAAATAGGGGACATAATATCACTCCCATGACAGATAGGCGTAATTTTGTATTGTACTAGCTGCATGAGCTATAATGTCCACATAACTTGGCTCGTATAGGGCTCATGTGAAAATTGAGGTGCAACCAAAGAATGAATAAGCGATAATATGTTTTAGTAGCAAGTAATACATCCAAATTCAACACTGAGTTTCAAGGCCACTAATTTTTTGCATCGCCTGTAACCTAATTTTTTCATAGGTGCTACACTCCGCAACAGAGAATCGTAGCTCTTGTTCGTCCAAAATGGCAGAGTGTTTTTCACAACAGCAGTGGCTGAGTTAAGTTGCACACTAAGGCAGGTGGTCAGAGAAGATCAAGTCATTCTCGACATTTAGAGATGTGGCATGAGCTCGGCCCAACTGACTGAGTGGGAGATAGGTCAGATCGGGACGAACGTCTGAACTTGGGCACTGTTGTCTCATGAGAGGAACGGGGACTGACAACTTGTGAGACGAAAGTATTTCATGGTTTCCAGTGAGTCATTAATGGTTCCTACCCTCTCCATGTATGGGCCGCCGTATGGGTAAAAATGCGACAACATTTCAACAAGACCGAGAAAATATTTTCTCTCCGAGAATTTTTTTTCCCCCAACGAGAAAATATTCTTGCTTGAGAATTTTTTTATCTTCGCGAGATAATAATTTTGCTACCCTCGGGAGAATATTTACTTTAACGAGATAATACTTTCTGCGCCGACAATTTTTTTTCGTCGCGGAGAGAGAAAAAAAATGAATATAAATTCACGCCTCCGTTCCTGCGTTGCCCGACTGTACAATTAGGAGGCAGCAACGTTTTTGGAATGGTCATAGTAGAGTACCTTTATAGCGAGAGGCGAGAGTAGGGCCCAAAAGTGCAGCCACCCTTCTGAGCAACTTCTAACACACGAAATTTCACTGCCAGCCTACAGATTTCAATTCTAACCAAGATGGCCAAGAATGTACATAAATGAGCGTTCTTTCGCAAAAATGAGTAAAATTATGCAAAAAGTAAGCCAATCACATATCATGGGGCTCCTGGAGACTTGCCTCGCTCCGCCAGTGCTAAACCGAGCCGAACGCACGGTCTACGTGATTCAATGTCTTTGCGGTGTACTATCCATTTCAAGAAAGTCGCCTATTTCTTTTTAGTACAGGCTGGCAACGTAGTGACGGTGGCTTGAGTGCATAATTTCTCTCTAAACTCGGAAGAAAAATTATCAAGGCAAAAAATATTGCCTCAATAAAAAAAATTCTCGCGGCAAAAAAAAATAAATTCTCAAGAAAAAAAAGTTTTCTCGTTGGGGGAAAAAAAATTCTCAGAGAGAAAATATTTTCTCAGTCTTGTTGAATGTTGTCGCATTTTTACCCATACGGCGGCCCATAATTTATACCCAAATGAACAACTTAAAAGAATAAAATCGTTGATGTGTCAATGGAACCATCGGTCCAACAACGCGTTCCAAGTGGCAACGCATCAGCTAAATCAGTAGAAAACATTTGCCAGACCACCATCAAAGTTGAAATGTAAGTTGGATTTTCATTTGTTAATAATTATTTAGACGAAGTTACGCTCTAGTTTGTAGTGTGTTGAGTACCTAAGCGTTTTTGGGTAGGTCACTCCCAGCTTCAGACTGTGTGAAACTCTTATGTTCATCGAGTAGAAACATTCCCGCAAAATAAGCTTGCAAATTGGACGTATTTATGGAATTATGCGACACGCAATCTCTATGCACATAGTTTCTATAAATATGTTCAATTGTCCCTGGTAGTAGCCTGCCTTTTTTCGCTAATTTGACTGAAACGGCGACAATTGTCTCACGTGGGAACGCGTGCTTCATTGTTTTGAAAATTGCTTACGCACCCTAATCGGAAATCGCCAGTGATGTGGGTCTCCAATAACTTGCCAGCAATCAGTTCAAGAGTTCCGATCCGCGCCTTCTTCCCTTCGTCACCGTTTCTCGATCTTTCCCCTCATGTGGCCGTTCTTTTTTGGAGGTATGTTTTCCACTCCTCTTAATTCCAACTTATTGTTGGTAGAAACATGGGCAGATCAAATTTTTTTCTCATTTTCCACAGTATTGTTACATGCTACTTTCCACTTTATTTGGACTGAAGTAATTTAGCATAACTTTGAATGTCTTTTTTTATCATTGTTCACATTAATTTAATAATTAAATATTTTTCTGAACTCTCGTATCAATACCAGCTTAAATACTTAAACAAAAGAGTTCCTTTTGAGGAATTTACTGTCCCGGATAGAGCGTTCTGTCAAACGGACCTAAGCGCCATGGAAAAGCATTGCGAGTATCGCCAATATCCAAGCCCCCCTCTACCTTTCTCACCCTATGGCACTTATTGTTAGGTCCGTTTAGAAATACAGGGTGTACCAAAAGTTCGTCCCACCCCTGCTAACTTTTGAACGAATTGAGCTAGGGTAATGAAACTTTGGGAATTATCCTATCTCAAAGGGGACCATCTTTTTTTTTGGGGGGGGGGGGGGGGGGTCAAAATTTTGGTCCCCCCCCAGGGGGGGCGCGGGGGGCCCCCAACTTTTTTTTTCAAATGGCAACCCCTATCTTGTGATACATCATTCGAAAGAACATAAAAAACTAAGAATTTTGGCGCAAACCGCAGATCAATATCTTAGTTTTTGACCGAGTTATGAATCAGGGCCGGATTTACCAATAGGCTACATAGGCTGTAGCCTAGGGCGCAACATTCTGAAGGGCGCAAAATCTTTGAGAATTAATTTTTTTTTCTAATCTAACGAGTCTTTTGTTACTTTTTATTTTTCAAAACCAACTTGCAAACGTAAACGTACCTCAAAACTGTTTAAAATCGTGTTATTTTAAAGGTGAATTTGAACATTCTCCTTCTGGAGGGGGGGGGGGGGTCCCCGAGAGCGACTACTTTTAAGGGCGCCACCTTAAGTTTAGCCTAGGGCGCTAAAAATGTAAATCCGGGACCTATTTTCAAAAAATCATAACTCCGGTTCAAATTATCGTAAAGAAAAAAATAAAACGGGAAAATTTACCAAATTGTGTCCACTTTTAAGTAAAAATTGCAGAAATCACTTCGATTTAATTTTAAGGGGGGGGGGGGGGCTCGGATCCCCAAATACGTCAATTCAAAGGTCATTCAATTTTCCCGCAAAATAAGCCAATTTCCCCCAGATTTGCCTCCACATTATCTCAGTAAGGTCAAAATCAGTTCAAAATTACGTTGGCAAGTCCCCAAATTTCGGGAAAATAAAAAAAAAAAACGAAATTTCAGGTGATTAAATTTGACCATTTAAATTTCGTTTTTTTTTTATTTTCCCGAAATTTGGGGACTTGCCCAACGTAATGTTGAACTGATTTTGACCTTACTGAGATAATGTGGAGGCAAATCTGGGGGAAATTGGCTTATTTTGCGGGGAAATTGGCTTATTTTGCGAGAAAATTGAATGACCTTTGAATTGACGTATTTGGGGATCCGAGCCCCGGTGATTTCTGCAATTTTTACTTAAAAGTGGACACAATTTGGTAAATTTTCCCGTTTTCTTTTTTTCTTTACGATAATTTGAACCGGAGTTATGATTTTTTGAAAATAGGTCAAATTTGACCTTTGACCTATCATAACTCGGTCAAAAACTAAGATATTGATCTGCGGTTTGCGCCAAAATTCTTAGTTTTTTATGTATTCTTTCGAATGATGTATCACAAGATAGGGGTTGCCATTTGAAAAAAAAAGTTGGGGGCCCCCCGCGCCCCCCCCCCCCCCCCGAGGGGGGACCAAAATTTTGACCCCCCCAAAAGATGGTCCCCTTTGAGATAGGAACATTCTCAAAGTTTCATTACCCTAGCTCAATTCGTTCAAAAGTTAGCAGGGGTGGGACGGACTTTTGGTACACCCTGTACGTCCAATGACGGAATGAGTTGAGTATCTTTCGACCTTTGCTTTTAAGGAATTCCGCGTGTTAAGCATGAGTTTGAGATTGAGTCTCTTCCTGGTTTGCAGGGTATGGATCGGTATCTGGTACCATTTCCTCGCCGCGGACTCCGACCAGCGCCGGGCCGCAAGCTACTGACGCGAATGGTTTCAGCTCGGACTCGAAGCACGCCCTAGATCTGTCGCCCACGCGGCTTGGCGTGGGCGACAGTAGCAACGACGAGGATTTCGCCGACGCCGAGCGAGAGGGCGTCTGGAGCCCCGACATCGAGCAGAGCTTCCAGGAGGGCCTCTCCATCTACCCGCCTAACAACCGCCGCAAGATCCTCTACAATGGCAAGCTGTATGGTAATTACATCCTTTGACCATGATCACTACAAGGATAGCTAGGGAAAAGCTCAAAATGTAAATGGAAAAAATGTGGGAGAAATTGCTTTGAAGAATCTATGAATTTTTATTTCTTGCCACTAATTATATTTTAGCTTTTCTCTCTTCGTGTTAGCTCCCTAATCCGCCCGAGACCATGCAGTCGCACCACAGACACAACTTTTTGTGTATTTTTACTTGATTAAGGTTTCGCCAAAAGAGTTTTACTTAATTCAGTTATATTTGGATCTCTTCAACAAAAAAAAAAAAAAATTGCAACTTCTATAAAATTATAAATTACATCGGCAACAAATATATTTACACAATAATTATTAAAAATTGGAGACCATGAAATCCAGGTATAATCATATACGGTAAAACGTTAATTTCTAAAGTCTCACAGATTATAAACATTAAAGACATTAACAAGAAGAGATTATAAGCATTTTCAAAAAACCAAGTAGAATAATACAATACAGGGTTATCCAAAAGTCACCTACCACCCCTGTAACTTTTTTCCTAATTGAGATATAAGTTTGAAACTTTGGAAATGTTCCTCGGTCTAAGGTAGCAACTTTTTGGTTCCCCCAAAATTTTGGTGGGCGGCCGCGGCCCCCCCTAAGGGGGGCGGGGGCTAACTTTTTTTCAAATAGGAACCCCCCTTTTGTGATAGGTACCTCATTCGAAAGATAATAAAAAAAGAAAATTTTTGGCGCAAACCGTAGGTCGGAATGTTGATTTTTTACTAATGGTGGCCAGTCAAAGCTCAAAATGGCGGAAATTCGGCATCCCCGTTTTTTATCGGCGGATTTTTCTAAAACTCAGAATCCCAGGGTTCTCCGGGACGAGAAAAACGATTCTGGCATTATTTTTCCGGAAAAGTCAGTCCTTTTCATAATGGTGGCGGTTAAAATGGCGGCTTAGAGCGGGAAGTGGATATTTAGGCTGCTTATCGTCGGATTTGTATGAGACTTGGTAACCGGGGGTATTTCGGCACGAGAAGAACGAATCTTTCATTGGATTTTTGAATTTTTTAAAAACTTTAAAATGGCGGCGAAAAAATGACGGAAAATCCATATCACGGCTGCTTACCGATGGATTTGCACAAAAGTCAATACTCTGGTGGTTTTTGGTTCGAAAAAAATTAATCTTTCATTAGATTTTTGAAACACTGAATATCGTCAAAATGGTGGCGGAAAAATAAAGGAAAATCCGCATCCACCATCGCCATTCGCATTTTTTCTGCCATAAAGTTATTAAAAAGTTACCATTAAAGTTAAAGTTGCCATTTAAAGTTATTAAAAAATTCAAAAATCCAATGAAAGATTCGTTCTTCTCGTGCCAAAATACCCCCGGATACCAAGTCTCATACAAATCCGACGATAAGCAGCCTAAATTTCCACTTCCCGCTCTAAGCCGCCATTTTAATCTGCCGTCATTTTGAAAAGGACTGACATTTCTGGAAAACTAATGCCAGAATCGTTTTTCTCGTCCCGAAAGACCCTAGGATTCTGAGTTTCAGACCAATCCGCCGATAAATAACGGAGATGCCAAATTTCCGCCATTTTGAACTTTGACCGGCCGCCATTTTGTCAAAAATCAACATTTTGACCTGCGGTTTTCGCCAAAATTTTCTTTTTTATTATCTCTCGTATGAGGTATCACAAAAGTAGGGTTGCCATTTGAAAAAAAAGTTAGCCCCCGCCCCCCAAAATTTTGGGAGAACCAAAAAGTTGCTACCTTCGACCGAGGAACATTCCCAAAGTTTCAAACTTCTATCTCAATTAGGAAAAAAGTTACAGGGGTGGTAGGTGACTTTTGGATAACCCTGTATATACATATGTCTATGACAATGAAAGAATTGATCGTTTGACATAATCTCTTCAATTCTCTCGGAGTATTTCTAAAAGTCCCCGTTCCCAATTTGATTTCAGGTCGGCTTGAACTCATTGCCAGACACATCAAGTCACGAACTGGGAAAACAAGAACTAGACAACAAGTTAGCTCACATATTCAAGTATTAGCCAAGCAAAGGCTGCGAAAGTCCAAAGTCGTAAGTTCGTTTGTTTTTTCTAGGTTCGTATGTGATTCAGTGAACGCATGAATGGGTCAGTTGCGCTGGTCACAAAATCATGCCTTGATGTTTGATTAGGTTAGGTACCCAGCTAAAAATAATAAGAGCTGTCCAAATAACAACTTTCTATGTTCCATATTTACCGATGGCGCTTAAAAAAGTCGGTTTAAAACGTCATCCACCGCGGTAGTAGGTATGACTTCCTTTGTTTCTTTCATTTTTTTCATCTGAATTTCACATCTGGTAACCAGTGTGTGTCACTGATCGATGAAAGCAAGGTGGAAGAAACCAAGGGTGTCAGGTGGATGACGGTATAAACAGAATTTTTCAAAAAGCCTATCTCGGTCGGTTGATATTGAACGAGTTATGCTGCTTGGTCATATCATACTATATTTGGACGTACCTATTTCTATCAAACAGAACTATGTGCACGGTTCGTTTGAACTAAAGTTAGGTAAATGAAAAGTCGATGGACTCATGATTTCTCTTCAGAACCTTGAAGTATCATGTAAATACATTACTTTAAGACGGAAACGAAAATATTCTGTCGAGCTCTCGGAAAATAAGGCCGATTTAAGGTTTTTTAACGATTTCCAGCCTTAATTCTAACCATCCTTCCATCACTGTGTGAGATTTTGTTGATGTAGTATGTGTAGATAGAATTTAGCAAAAAGGAACCAGCACGATTATATAGTGTTGTAAAAATGTTGCTTCTTTGTAATTCTGAAGAAGCTTCCAAAACAGCAAATAGCTTTGGCTTCCCACCAAAAAGTTAATTCAAAAGATCAAGTATTTTTATTTTCAAGTGACAATCACTAAATTCTTTTTTTTTTCCAACATCTAGAATTTCACTTCAGTTTTTTCTCTTATTTTACTTCCTTTCAGTTGTGGCGGCCCTATCTACAGGCTGGAAACACAAGGGTTCACAAGGAATCACAAGGGTAAGTAAAAAACTTCATTCAAGTCATCAACCAAAAGTTCCTTCATTGGGACTGTTGCACACTTTTTTTTTTATTGTTCGTAGCGAAAGTTTAACTATTCGTAAACTGCCTCTTTTTCTGAGCATGATTGTACTCAGTCACTCATGCAAAATCATGGGTGGCGGCAGCCACCTCCGAACAAAGTCTAAACTCGACAACAGTGGAAGGCGTCCAAACGAAACAAGCAGTTCCAACGCCAAAGCGTTGGAGGGCGCTTCTTTAACACTGAGCATGCGAGGAACGTGCAGCGTTCTTATTTTGTTACTTTTGCATCCACCACAATTTTGACCCTACTGAGATAAAGTGGAGGCAAATCTATGGGAAATTGGCTTATTTCGCGGGAAAATTGAATGACCTTTGAATTGACGTATTTGGGGGTCCGAGCCCCCCTTAAAATTAAATCGAAGTGATTTCTGCAATTTTTACTTAAAAGCGGACACAATTTGGTAAATTTCCCCGTTTTATTTTTTTCTTTACGATAATTTAAACCGGAGTTATGATTTTTTGAAAATATAGGTCAAATTTGACCTTTGACCTATCATAACTCGGTCAAAAATTAAGATATTGATCCGCGGTTCGCGCCTAAATTCTTAGTTTTTTATGCTCTTTCGAATGATGTATCACAAGATAGGGGTTGCTATGTGAAAAAAGAAGTTGGGGGCCCCCCGCGCCCCCCCCCTGGGGGGGTCCAAAATTTTGACCCCTCCCCCCCAAAAAGATGGTCCCCTTTGAGATAGGAACATTCCCAAAGTTTCAATACCCTAGCTCAATTCGTTCAAAAGTTAGCAGGGGTGGTACGGACTTTTGGTACACCCTGTATACAGTAGATTAAAGAATTGAAATTGAACTGATTTTCCTCTAAAGAAAAAAGGGCGTTTAAGTTGGTTTGAGTTTGAAAGATTCCGCCTAGGCCCGGAAGACTGGGGTTAAAAATCCTCCTTAGAAAATCCTCCTGCGTGTGCGGAGAGTCTGCGGAAAAGAAACATCGCGGCTTCCGACTGGGCACCATAAGTTTGCGATGGATATTTGACAGGATTTTTTGTCAACCCTACCTTCGAAGCTCAGGACAGAATCTCTGCTTAACATTCGACTTCATAGTGAAAACAGAAATAATGGAGGTTGGCACGTATTTTAGCAAGTTAGCGTTTAATTTGCAATAGGTATCCATTTTCTGATCAATGGATCGCTAAACCTTGTTTATTTTATTGAATATTCTAAAAGTACTATGTGAGTAGATAAAGTGGTGATTTTTCTGCATTTTTATGGAGCCGAAATCGCGGAGAAAACCGCTTTCGAAAAATCTAAAAACTCCATGACATTTCAAACGCAGCCGAATATGGCGGGAAACTGACGGTGTTGATGTACTGCGGTAGTCATATCGCAGTCTTCTCTCATTTTCCACTGATGTTTGTTAAAATAAAACGTATTTCAATGTGGAATTGTTGCTTCTTTATTACAGCTAACATATGAATGAGATTCGAGAATTCAAAAGATATAGTTTCGACTTTAGTATTGTTCTCATATACAAAGAGTAGATAGACATTTGGCTGACGTCGTGGAAACCCGTGCCCGCTTCTGATTGGTGCCGGATGACATCATTCGGTGCGGCGCGAAACCGGGGCGTTTTAAATTTATGCGTATAAGTTGAGCGATTTGAACTGCGCATTCCTCGGTTATTGAGTTAATCGTTCGCGTTTTTAATGTGTGCATCGTGTTTTATGCGTCATTTTCCTTCAGAAAACTATATTCGCAAGTCGAAATTCGTTCATGGTTTAGTGACCCATTGCTTAGGTACCACTTTCAGATCATACTAATAACGTAAATGTAGGTGGGCGGCACCCGATTCCCTCCCGAGATTCCCTCCCGGATCCGATTCCCTCCCGCTAATGACCGCTGGCCAAGTCCGTTTCCGATACCCTCCCGCTAATGACCTCCAATAAAATGAAGCGGCAACGTCGCATTAATCATTCAACTTACCATTTCCAGAGAGGTGCGCTGTTTCCCGTGAGTGTTTCAGGAAAATTAGTGTATATTCACAAAATTATGATGATTTGATGAAGAAAGTGGGCTAGGTTGATAGAAAGTTTCCAAAGTCTGTTTCATATGTATGCATGAAACAAAATTTGAGAATCCTCTCCCCCTTCTAACCCTCTTTATGGCTGCCGGATGTTCACAGAAAAACTAAAAGGGGCGTATAGAGAGCCCGATGCGTCAAAGAAGAAAATATGTTAAAACGAGAAAGTAAAAATTCTAAGAAGGGGGAGAGGGTTCTCAAATTTTGTTTCATGCATACATATGAAACAGACTTTGGGAACTTTCTATCAACCTAGCCCACTTTCTTCATCAAATCATCATAATTTTGTAAATATACACTAATTTTCCTGAAACACTCACGGGAAACAGCGCACCTCTCTGGAAATGGTAAGTTGAATGATTAATGCGACGTTGCCGCTTCATTTTATTGGAGGTCATTAGCGGGAGGGAATCGGATCCGGGAGGGAATCTCGGGAGGGAATCGGGTGCCGCCCATGTAGGTACCTATGCATTGTTACATAATATGTATGAATTCCAAACACATTGCGGCAGTCCAACGCTCAATCCCTCGATGCGTGTAATCCTATCAAAATTTCTATCAAACAAAACTATGTGCATTGTGCAGGTGGAAAATATGGGGTGTGCTCGTTAGGGTCGGGTAATAAGAATAAATGGGAAGTATAAATTACTAGGGGGCCCTGCCCCCTGACCGCTACGCGGCCCAACCCCCGGGAGGGCGCCTCGCGTCCTCAGGCCCGCTTCGCGGGCCCTATACGCATATGTATGGGCAAAAATGTTCTTCCATTTTGATACACCATTTTGTGTTCGAGCTGCATCGATTTCAAAATTTTTGACGTAACACTCAGATTTGTAAATGATGAGGAATAGCTGGATGTACATAATTTCACAGTCCACTTACCTACTGGAGAAATTTCCATTTATTATTATGTTATTTTTAAATACTTAATTTAAAAAAAAAAATCGGATTTCGACCGTTAAAGAGTTAATACTATTTGGTCCATCCCGACGCGACGCAGCGCCTGCCTTCTCACTTTGTACCTGCTGTTTATCTGCTGTAAATATTAATAAAAATTCAGCAATCAAGTAAATTGACCAATGCCACAAATCGAAGCCGGAAGATGCAGGAAAAATTGAGTTAAACCTTATACCTTGGACCTACCCTATGAGCGATGCACCGTTCCTCAACTCTTCGAATGAGGAGCCCTTCACGAGCTTTTCCATTGTTAGTGTATTTTCCGAAGAAAATACACTATTGCATTCTCCCATGATGTCGGACCCAGACCCGAGACCTTGTGAAGAGCACCGATCACGGATCGTAGATCACTGTCATTCAAATTCATGTCACACACACACACACACACACACACACACACACACACACACACACACACATATATATATATATATATATATATATATATATATATATATATATATATATATATATATATGGAGTAGGAGTTGTTGCACCATGCAAGATTTCCGGAGTTGTTGCACCATCGTCGAAACCCGTATATATAACGAGGGAGGGAGTGAAAACATTGTTGCCCGTTTATTATAAAGACCCAATTTCGATGATTGATCAATATATTCCTTAAAAATTATACATTTGCAACTTAAAAATCCGCATACGTACTAGGAGTTATTGCACCATGGTGGAAGCATTACGTAGTAGGAGTTATTGCACCAGGTGCAAGTACTCCACTGCCGGGATTTATATAATCAACATACTTCAGGTTTTGATGATATCGACCGTTCATTTTAAAGAAGAATGTTTAATGATATTTTTTGAATGGTGGTTATTTATTTTTAAGCAAATTACAAAAAAAAAAAAATCTAAAATTAAAAATGCTTGGGAACGAAGATATGGTTTTCAATAACGATATCTTCTATCTGTAAAATTAAATCTTTAAGATTTTTTTGTCCTCCTTCGATCTCGGAAATTACAAACTTGCAGATTTGCCAGCACCCGTTACTTATTCGAATCGCATGCCCGACGTTGCAAAATTTACCTTAAACTGATAATGACTTGGTTTTGTCTTTGCCGCCAGACGATTTATCCTCCTTCAATCTCGGCAATTTTCGGACCAATTTACACCGTATTTTTGCAAATGAAAACTCTTAGTCTCTAAATGAACCACCACCCCTCGGTTTTTCGATTTGCGCAACCGACGTTGCAAAATTTACCTCGAATTCGTAACAAAATACTTTCGTCTTTGTCGCAAGCCCGCTTATCCTCCTTCAATTTTGGCAATTTTCGAATTAATTTTCCTCGGATTTTTGCAAATGCAAGCTTTAGGTCGCTACATGTACCAACTACCCTCGGTTTTTCGATTTGCGCAACCGACGTTGCGAAATTTACCTCGAATTGAGGACAAAATATGTTCGTCCCACCCGCCACTAAAAGTTTGTCCTCCTTCCATCTCGGTAATTTTCTGACCAATTTACCACGGAATTTTTGCAAATGCAAGCTCTTAGTCTCTGAAAGTACGAACACCCCTCGCTATTTCGATTTACGCAACCGACGTTGCAAAATTTACCTCGAATTGGTAACAAAATACTTTCGTCCATGCCGCCAGACCGTTTATTCTCCTTCAATCTCGGCAATTTTCGGACCAATTTACACTGAATTTTTGCAAATGAAAGCTGTTAGTCTCTGAAAGTACGAACACCCCTCGCTATTTCGATTTACGCAACCGACGTTGCAAAATTTACCTCGAATTGGTAACAAAATACTTTCGTCCATGCCGCCAGACCGTTTATTCTCCTTCAATCTCGGCAATTTTCGGACCAATTTACACTGAATTTTTGCAAATGAAAGCTGTTAGTCTCTGAAAGTACGAACACCCCTCGCTATTTCGATTTACGCAACCGACGTTGCAAAATTTACCTCGAATCGAGGACAAAAGACTTTCGTGATTGCCGCCAGACCGTTTATTCTCCTTCAATCTCTGCAATTTTCGGAACAATTTACAAAGAATTTTTGCAAATGAAAGCTGTTAGTCTCTGAAAGTACGAACACCCCTCGCTATTTCGATTTACGCAACCGACGTTGCAAAATTAACCTCGAATTGATAACAAAATACTTCCGCCTTGCCGCCAGACCGTTTCACCTCCTTCAATCTCGGCACTAATTGGACCGATTTACCCCATATTCTAACAAATGAAAGCTCAGTGTCTCTAAATGTACCCACACCCCTCGGTTTTTCGATTAGCGAAACGGACGTTGCAAAATTTACCTCGAAATGGTAACAAAATACTTTCGTCTATGCCGCCAGACCGTTTATACTCCTTTCAATCTCGGCAATTTTTGGACGAATTTACCTCGGATTTTTGCAAATGAGAGCTGCAGGTCTCTAAATGTACGAACACCCCTCGGTTTTTCGATTTGCGAATCCTACGTTGCAAAATTTACCTTGAATTGGTAACAAAATACTTTCGTCGTTGCCGCCAGACCGCGTATCCTCCTTCAATCTCGTTAACTATATGACCGATTTACCTCATATTCTACCAAATGAAAGCTCTGTGTCTTTAAATGTACCAGCACCCCTCGGTTTTTCGATTGACGCAACCGACGTTGCAAAATTTACCTCGAATGGGTAACAAAATACTTCCGTCTTTGCCGCCAGACCGTTTATTCTCCTTCAATCTCTGCATTTTTCGGAACAATTTACACTAAATTTTTGCAAATGAAAGCTCTAAGTCTCTGAAAGTACGATCACCCCTCGCTATTTCGATTTACGCAACCGACGTTGCAAAATTTACCTCGAATGGGTAACAAAATACTTCCGTCTTTGCCGCCAGACCGTTTCTCCTCCTTCAATCTCGGCATCTATTGGACCGATTTACCTCATATTCTAGCTAATGATAGGTCAGTGTATCTGAATGTACCGACACCCCTCGGTTTTTCGATTAGCGAAACCGACGTTGCAAAATTTACCTCGAATTAGTAACAAAATACTTTCGTCCATGCAGCCAGACCGTTTATGCTCCTTCAATCTCGGCAATTTTTGGACTAATTTACGTCGGATTTTTGCAAATGAAAGCTCTAGGTCTCTAAATTTACCAAGAGCCCTAGGTTTTTCGATTTGCGAAACCGACGTTGCAAAATTTACCTGGAATTGGGAACAAAATACTTTTGTCTTTGCCCTCAGACCGTTTAACCTCCTTCAATCTCGGAACTGTTGGACCGATTTACCTCGGATTTTCGCAAATGAAAACTCTAGGCCTCTAAAGGTACCTACACCCCTCGGTTTCTCGATTTGTGAAACCGACGTTGCAAAATATACCTCGAATTGGTAACAAAATACTTTCGTCTTTGCCGCCAGACTTTTTCCTCCTTTAATCTTGGCAATTTTTGGACTACAATTTACCTCGGATTTTTACAAATGAAAGCTCTAGGTCTTTAAATGTACCAACAACCCTCGGTTTTTCCATTTGCGAAACCGACGTTGCAAAATTTACCTCGAATTGATAACCATAATTTTTTATTTTGCCACTTTGCAATTCGTCCTCCTTCGATATCAACAACTCTTAGACCTATTTACCTCGGATTTGCTTTTGACGAAAGCTCTTAGGATCAGCTGCCTGATTTTTGAAATTTTTTGCTTGTCGGGACTACATAGATGACATAGGTTAAATGGCGGGGCATAATTGGTTGGCTACGTCTAATCGCTGCTTTGTCGTGCCTATGTCGGGTTGAACTCACGACAAGCTAACGGCACCTCTTAAGTTTCCGACATGTCGTCCATTCCACCTGACAAAGGCACGACAAAGCAGCGATAAGACATAGCCGACCAATCTCGCTCCTTCTTTTAACCTGTGTCATCTATGTCGTCCCGACAAACCAAAAAATTCAACAATCAGGCTGCCGGATGAGCCATAACGTTTAAGTTATTCAATTTTTATGACCATCGTTGCAAAATTTATCTTGGATCGAAATCGACATATTTTCGCCTTTGCCGCTAGACAGTTTGTCCTGTCCTTCTACACGGAGAAAAAAACTTCGTGCGTGGGATACGAAGTTTACGTCATGTGGATCTCTGAAGTTTTCAGATTGAGCATCTGAACACTTTAGATCTAGCTGTCGAGGTTCGGATCACACATCTGAAACTTCAGTTCTTACATCTAAAGTACTTCGGTTCTCACATCAGAAAAACTTTGGTTCTCACATCTGAAGTACTTAAGATGTAAGAACTGAAGTTTCAGATGTGTGATCCGAACCTCGACAGCTAGATCTAAAGTGTTTAGATGCTCAATCTGAAAACTTCAGAGAACCATATGACCTACAAACTTCGGGTCCCACGCACGAAGTTTTTTTCTCCGTGTATGATATCGAAAACTACTGGACCGATTCACCTCAAAATTGTTTGAAATACAAACTCTTAGCCGCTAAATGTGCCACTACTCCTCGGTTTTTCGATCTGCGTGACCGACGTTGCAAAATTTACTTCGAATTGTTAACGAAATATGTTCGTCTCTCCGACCGCTAAGAGTTTGTCCTCCTTCAATCTTGGCAACTATTGGACCAATTTACCTCGAATTTTTACTACTGAAAGCTCTTAGTCTTTAAATGTACCAACATCCCTCGGTTTTTCCATCTGCATGACCGACGTTGCAAAATTTACCTGGGATTGATGGGCACTTATTTCGATTTTGCCACTTGGCAATTTGTCCTCCTTCGATATCAACCACTATTCGACCGATTTACCTCGGATTTGCTTTAGACGAAAGCTCTTGGGATCTGGATGAGCCATAACTCTTAAGTTATTCAATTTTCATGATCTTCGTTGCAAAATCTCCCTCGGATCGAAAACGACATATTTTCGCCTTTTTGATATTTTTCAAAAAGTGTATATATTCTAGTAGTCAATTACAAAAATTTTTACAAAAAAAATTCTCGGGACTGAGGACATAGGTCTTAAAAACAAACTGTGGCAAAAACTCTTACGATCAGCGACATGTTTTCTTATTTTTCCTTCAAACCACCTGTTTTAGAGGAGTAGGTATGTCTTCATATTGATCGTTTATTGAATCGGAGCATTTTTTTCACCCACTTAAAAAAAAGTCTAATCGCAAAAATAATTTTGACCAAATATATGGAGTATTAAGAAAGCTGCGGCCAAAACTTTTGCGATTAGCGCCCTTTTTTCTTATTTTTCTAATACACCGTTGATTTCAGAAGAAAATATTCTAAAATATCTTTAAAGAAGTGTCAAAGGAGGGGTTGCGACTTGGGCCGAAATCGGCCACTCCACGGAATTGAGAAATTTTTGGATATACGGCAGTTGACGGTGCATATTTGACAGAAATAATCGAGTTTTGCCGATACCTACTCACGTTTTTTGGCTGCGAAACAGGGGCCTAAACATGGCACCGAAGGCGAAAATAGCTGAAATTTCGCGTTTTTCGCGGTTCTACCTCAGATTTCGACCTGGGCTCAAAGGAGACGAATGATGAGCTTCGAATATGGTGTCAAGGACACCTAGACACGTAACATACTTGAATATGATCAACCGTCGCTTCTGGGCCCAACTCAAAATCGAATTTTTCCAACTTTTTAGCTTCCAACTTTTTCACCGTTTCTGCCAGGCGTATTTCGCGGATAGCGCCAAGCAGCGGACTCGAGGAGCTTTTCCGACCGGTAAATCGCACTCAGCGGGTCATTTGCAAGCGAACATGCTTGTTTTCAGCTTGGCGAACATTCGATTTTGACCCTTAAAATTTAGTCCATGTAACCCCTGTCAATTTTTCTTGATTCTCGTCCAGAGAAAAAATTCCGAGATTTCAGTCGGATCCTAAGTAGATGAAAGTGCTGGATCGGTTGCGCACAATCCCGCGGCTCTGCGGGGCTTCCTGAGCCGAGAAACAGCGAAAAACTGGTCTGAAACGAGTGTTTCTTGCACGTTTTTCACCGTTTTTGCCAGGCGTTTTTCGGAGATAGCGCCAAGCAGCGGACTCGAGGAGCTTTTCCGACCGGAAAATCGCACTCAGCGGGTCATTTTCAAGCGAACATGCTTGGTTTCAGCTCGTTTGGCGAACTTTCGATTTTGACCCTTAAAAGCTATCGATTTTTAGGGAAAAATTATAAAAAAAATTTGTGGTGTGAAGAAAACTGCGGAAAAAATTTCTACGATAAGCGCCTTGCTTATCCTTTTTCTTCTAAACCATTGATTAAAGAGGAAAATGTCTGTAAATCTCCTTAAAGAGCGGAAAATTTGGTAGTGACCACTTACGGAAAAATCTAATTAAAAATATTCTTGTAACCAAAATTTCAGGACTTAAAAAGAGCGGCGACAAAATTGTTATCATCAACGAACTTTCTGATCATTCTTCTTTGAAACCGTTAATTTTAGGGGAGAATGTCAAGTGATTTTTTTATTGATCTGGAAATTTTGTTGTAGTTACTTACAAAAAAAAGGAAGTATGTAAGGTTGTCTATAAAAAAGCGGGCCCGACGCAAAATCAAAGGCCGTGGCGCGGCAGCGTTAGATATTGCATGGATATTTGGACATGCAGAGATATTTTCGGATATTTTCATACCCACATCGAAGGATAGAGCTCCATGAAAAACTTTAAAGATCTCACAAAGAAGAAAGACCCTACCTCGTGGACCGGGATCCGCCGATCAGAATCGAATCGCTTCCGACCGCAGCGCTCTTTGGACCCTTAGTAAAGGTCAAATTAATTGAAGGAGGACAATCTCTTAGCGATCGGAGAGACGAACATATTTCGTTAACAATTCGAGGTAAATTTTGCAACGTCGCTTCGAAAATCGAAAAACCGAGGGGTGTTGGTACATTTAGAGACCTAGAGCTTTCATTTGCAAAAATCCGAGGTAAATCGGTCCAATAGTTGCCGAGATTGAAGCAGGATAAACGGTCTGGCGGCAAAGACGAAAGTATTTTGTTACCAATTCGAGGTAAATTTTGCAACGTCGGTTGCGCAAATTAAAAACACCGAGGGGTGTTGCTACATTTAGAGACTAAGAGCTTAATGTTAAAAAGCCTACGCTAAAACTGTGCACTCGGAGTCTTCCGACGCGCCTCATTTACATGTTTGTGACTTTTTCGATTTTCAAAAATGTTAAGCTCTTAGGCCCCCCCTCCAATTAGGCATACTGGAGTTCAAAATTTTCAGTAACCATTTTAGCCACGTTAAAGCCGTTGTTTGGCTGAATTTTTTGACATGTCACACTTATGTAGTAGGGTTAGCTGTGATTTCTCAAAATTTTGGGGCATCAAACCGCTCGGGGGCAGTCAATTTTGAAAATCATTTGTAACCATCTTACCTGTGCAACTACGTCCGGTACTTTGAGTCCTTGGACACGCCTCACTTACACGTTTTTGAATTTTTCGATTTTCAAAAATATTGAGCCCTTAGCCCGCCCCCCTCCCATTAGGGACACTGGAGTTCAAAATTTTCAGTATGCACTTTGGCCACGTTAAAGCCGTCGTTGGGAGGAATTTTTAGACATGTCACACTTATATAGTAGGTTTAGCTATGCCTTTTCAAAATTTTTAGCTTTTAAGCCCCTTGGGGTTAATTAATTTCAAAAATTATGTGTAACCTCGTAAACCATTGGAAATCGCTCGGAACTATGAGTTTTGTTCACATACCTCACATTAGCACTTCATTGTATTTCCAATTTCCAAAATTTTTAGATCTTACGGACCCCCCCCCCCCCCCCCTCGGTTCACTTTGGGCCGATAAAGGGCCGATGTAAGCATTTGAAAGAACATGAGGGAATTGAATCACGTTACAAAAAATAAAAAAATAAATAAGTAAAAATAGATACATAAAAAAATAAATAAGTAAAAAAAATAAATAAGTAAAAAAAAATAAATAAGTAAAAAAAAATAAATAAGTAAAAAAATAGATAAGTAAAAAAAATAAATAAAATAGATAAATAAAAAAATAAATACCTACCTAATTAAAAAAGAAAAAAATAAAAATAAATAAAAAATAAAATTGCCCACCACTAGAAAATATCGTACTTTAGTCTGCAGGCAATTCTGGGACAACTCTGGAACACTTTAAAATTAATATAGAGGGCACTACAGTACAATCGGCCCCTGGGTGCAAGTTCTCCTACTCTAGGAAGCTAAATGGTGCAACTATTCCCCAATGGTGCAACGACTCCGTCATGGTGCAACGACGCTTACTCCATATGCGCTCAAGTTGCAATAACTCTTACTTGAGGAAACTATATATATATATATATATATATATATATATATATATATATATGTGTGTGTGTGTGTGAGTGTGTGTGTGAGTGTGTGTGTGTGTGTGTGTGTGTGTGTGTGTGTGTGTGTATGCATGTTTTTAGTGTTTTTTTTTCTCTTCATATGTATGTATGTATATATGTATGTATGTATTTCCGCCTTTTTAAGATTTTTCGATTTTTGAGTAGTTATATCTTTCTTACGTTGAAAGATATTTTGACCAATTTTTTTGCATTTAGTAAAGACTCATTAGAACTACTATTCTGCGAAAAAAAATTGAAATTTGAGGCAATAGCTTTTGAGGGGTGGGGCTCGAAAGTGGGGGGAGGTCAAATCTTGTCCACTCGATAACTCGCGCGAAAATGAATATTTTGAGCTGAAATTTTTACCGGTGGTAGTTCTCCCCTAGGACTGGTTTGGTATTGAATTTGAGCTAATCGGCCGAGCCGTTTAAAAATGGCGAGCTTTGAAAGTTTTAGGCGAGGGCTGCGCGGCATGAGGGGAGCCGGCCGGAGCAGGGCCGCACAGTGGGTCGGGGGAGAAAGTTTTTGGACAAGCTGATCGTCGCACAGTGGGTCAGGGGGAAGAAGTTTTTGGACAAAATTTTCGCCGCACAGTGGGTCAGGGGGAGGAAGTTTCTGGACAAACTGCGCGTCGTACAGTGGATCAGGTGAAGAAAGTTTTTGGAAGAACTGTCCGTGACACAGCGGCCCAAGGAAAGGAAATATCTGGAAAAAACTATTGACTACACAAATGACTTACAGACGTACGATTTTATGACTACAAAAATCCCACTTCGGGAAATACACTTCCTTCCCGCGGTGGATGCGCGGGACACTTAAAAAGAAGAAAAACTAGATGTGCAGACGACCCTGAAAAGACGCGCGCGAAGCGCGCGTCCGGGGGGGGCTCGGGGGGGCGAAGCCCCCCCAAAAACCGGCGCGGAGCGAAGCGGAGCGCCGGTTTTTAGTGTATTTTCCGAAGGAAAGATACACTATTTTTATTGTTTATTCGAGTCACTCAGGTAGAATCCCACACCTTGACGTTTCTAGCGGAAACGACATTGTCTCACGCTATTAAGATTGGACTTAAGTGACATGAGCTTTAAAAGCTCTACAACATTAAAAGTTCGGGGTTTCATGATTTTTTGCATATCTACATCTACTACTGATGACATACATGTAAAGATCATCCTTATCGGTCCGGCAGTTCGGCAGAAATAGTGCTTCCAAGATTTTGCTTGTAGCTGTATAATATAGAGATAAAAGCGCCAGTGACGTCAGCGGCAACGAGGATTGGGAAGGCGGTCGCGGTCTTTAACTAATAAGCCCTGCCCACGCCCTAGAAACGTGCACATAGTTCCGTTCGATTCAACGTGAAATCTCGCTTCTCCAACTCAGCAAACGGACCTGTGAGCGAACTAAGTGCGGCACCCATGAGCCGTGACAGGGCTCATGAGTTAAAGACCGCCCCGTCGTCGTTTCTCTCGTCGTTGCCGCTGACGTCACTGGCGCTTTATATTTCCCATTCATTCTTATGGCCCGAGCATGGACGATGCGCGAGCACCCCATCTTTTCCTCTGCACATAGTTATCTTTGATAGAAAAACGTCCAATTCTTCAGTAAATCATCCAGGACGTCTATTTATGCCAATTTTTTTTTCTTTTTTTCTCTTTTTTTCCAGTGCAAACGCTCAATCAGGCTACACAGGTAGGAAATCGTCAAAAACCGTCTCAGGGAGTGATCTGCAAGTCCTCCCGCCACTCTTCTGGGAAGGACGAACGATAGCCAGTCATGAACTCCGGCTCTTTGAGGATGTGGCTCGCTTCGCTCGCCTCCCGTCGACTAGCTGGGGGCTCCGCCCCCTGGACCCCTGGTTAGGCGCTCCGCGAGTGACTTCCGGCTCGCTTAGCTGTATTCCGTGCTGTAATTGCAAAAAGGTCAATAAAGGTGATAAAATGATGTAATCCAATAAGAATTCTTTTATGAATAAGTACGTGAATTCGAAAGGCATTCCTCCACAAATTAGTTTACCTATTTTCAGTTTCATATTGATCTTCTTCGTAAATTTTCATAAGAAAAACGAAATGGGACAATGGGTCTGTTGCAAGGTGCGGGGATTTGCAAATTGATGCCTAATTCTTATGGCAATTCACGAAAAGAATTTTTTTAATCATTTCATAAATATTAATCTACGTTATCGAAGGAAAACCTAGGGGGACTTCTGAAAGTAAAAAATTTATACTGGCTAGTTTAAGTATCAAAGGCATTTGAAAACTCTTGATTCAGGTCCTTTGAAACCTTGAATATCCACATTTCACAAAAAATGCTTACATTTGGACCTTTTGAATTTGTTTAAGCATCTCTTAAATACAGGGTGTTTCAGACCACCCGTACCAGGCCTTTTTCTCGGTTGTTTTAGGTCGCACGGAGTCAGGGACCGCGGGGTTGAATAGGGAATTGACCCCAAGGAATCCGAATTTCGTGGTCCCGACCCCCCCCCCCTGGGGGAGGGTAAAGGGGGGGGGGTCACGATGCTAAAAGTCACAATTTCCGACCGAATTGCGGATTAATCGCATCAGAATTGAAAAGTACGGAAAATTTCACGTGAAATTGACCCCTAAAAACCCATAATCGGCCCATCCAAGGCCCAAAAATGAGTCCCTGTAGAGGGGGACAGTATCCCCCTCCATAATTTCTCTTTGGTCTCAAAATTGACGTAGATTCTCCAGAAAAAGATGATTATCGATAAGGTAATCGACCCCGAGAAATCCACATTTTTCCCGAAGCTCCTCTAGGTCCCCTGGGGGGTAAACGGGGGGCCGAAGTTATAAAATCGGGGCTCCTTTCCGAATCGCAAATTGATTGCATCCAAATTGAGGAGCAGAACACTTTTACATCTTAAGTGACCCCCAAGAGTTTTAATTGTCCCCCCTGAACGGCAGAAAGTAACCTCTGAGGTGGGGGGCTTTGCTCCCTCCAAAAATTTCTCAAGATTCCTCTTTGGTCGCAAAATTGACGTCGATTCTCCAGAAAAAGACGGTTTCTGCCCAAAGAGGCGGGTAGCGGAGCTTAGGGACCATGAAATTCAGAGTTCTCAGGGTCGATTACCTGGAAAACCGTCTTTTCCTGGAGAATCGACGCCAATTTTGCGACCAAAGAGGAATACGCTGCAGCCGAATGAAAAATTTCCCTGGGACTCTCCAATGGTCTAACCAGGTCGAGTGGATTCTAAAGAATGAGAAAAATATCTATCGGAATTTTCCGGGGTCGTACAGAGTTGCAAGATTGTCGGAAGGTGTTTTCCATGTACACATCATTTCCCGCTAGAAATTTGAATTTTTCTAGACCACTTGGCAAGCTTTTAGAGTGCTCCGGAAAATCCAAAATGAAGTTTTCTACATTCTATTGCATCAATGGAACCCTTTTTGAAAGGCTGAGACCCTGGAAAAATCCGGAAAACTCAGACCATGGTTCCAAAGATGAGTCAATACGCTGTACCTGTTTTAAGGCGTCACTGCCTCTTCAGCTGTATAAAAAAATTTCCCTGGGACTTTTCCATGGTCTAAGTACGTCAAGTGGAGTCTTTGGAAAGAAAAATACTTAATTCGGAATTTCCCGGGGACGTACAGAGTTGTAAGATCGTCTCAAGATGGCTTTTCCATGTGTACGTCCTTTCCCGCCAAAAATTTGAATTTTTCTAGACCACTTGGCAAGCTTAGAGTGCTCCGGAAAATCCAAAATGAAGTTTTCTCCATTCTATTGCATCAATGCAACCCTTTGAGAATGGCAGAGACCCTGGAAGAATCCGGAAAATACTGACCATCGATCCAAGATGAGTCAAGAATCTGTACCTGTTATGAGGCGTCATTGCCTCATCCGCCGTGTGAAAAATTGCCCTATGGGACTTTCCCATGGTCTCAGTAGGTCGAGTGGAGTCCTAAAGAAGAGAAATACTTAATTCGGAATTTCCCGGGGTCGTACAGAGTCGCATGATCGTCTCAAGGTGGCTTTTCCTTATATACGTCCTTTCCCGCTATAAATTTGAACTTTTCTAGACCACTGGCAAGCATATATGTATATATATATGCTTATATGCTTATAACATGAATTCAAACGGCATGCATATTCGTAATCTACGACTCATGATCGATGCTTACATGGTCTTTGGTCCAGGTCTGATATCAGGGGAGCGAACGCAATAGTGTATTTCCTTCGGAAAATACAATAAAAGCAGGAGTAATTAAACTACATATAAATCAAACTCAAATCTACAATGCCTCGAGACGAGATGCGCTCAAGTAGAGGTAAAATTTCAAAAATTTTCCGGAACCTTAAAATGCATAAAACTGGGTGATTTTTAGGCAGAAATTGAAGGAAGATTAGCGCCGCAACTGCCTCGAGATGCGCTCAAGTAGAGGTAAAATTTCAAAAATTTTCAGGAACCTTAAAATGCATAAAACTGGGTGAATTTTAGGCAGAAATTGAAGGAAAATTAGCGCCCCGACTGCCTCGAGATGCGCTCATAGAGTTGAAATTTCAAAAATTTTCCGGAACCTTAAAATGCATAAAACTGGATGATTTTTAGGCAGAAATTAACCCCGGACCCCCCGCTGAGCTGGGGGGTATTCCGTACCCCCCAGACCCCCCGGTGGTGGGGGGCCAGGCCCCCCCTAGCAAAATGACCTAGCTACGCCTATGAATTGTCCACCATCAAAACTCACTAAGTTGGAATGCTTTGGAACCACAGTTCGGAACCAAGGGTTCATTCTGAAATTGGTGTGACTGTAATTTTATTATTAATATAATTATATTTATATATAAATTATATTTATATTATATTAATATTATTATTTTATTTATTAAACTTCTGCCACCTCATTTCACCGCACTAAATGTGACTGGGTATTTTGCTGAACCTTGTCCAGTTGTGCTATATTTTTGTATAGTTCACTACTTGTCTAATTCTAATATCCATATTGATCGGTAATTGTTTTCTATTTTTAGACTTGATGCGGCAGTATCTGCAGCAAATTAGGCATGAAACAGGTGTCAGAATCTGTGAGAAAGTATTCGGAGAGGATAACAAGCCCTCTAAATGGTGGTTGTGCTATTCCAAGAGGAAGTTCATGGATAAATCTCTGTCTGGACCAGGGCAATGAAATTATACGGATAATAAGAGAACATTTGAACTTAACAAAACGAGGCTTTGATTTGCTTCCATCTAAAGTCAATTCCTTCCATATTCTGTACATATTATGTATAATTATAGTTTTTGTAACTTTTTTACATTCGGAATTTTCTCCTTGTTTTTAGCTTTTGTTAAAAATGCAATGTTTATTTTACATTTTGCCACAATTTTTTAATTTATTCGTTGTTAATAAATACTAATGCCTATGTGCGTAATTTTACCGTTCACCCTAGGGCTAGTAGTCACTCAGGTTTTGATTTCATCTATCGAACTTTTTTGCTTAAGTAACAGGGACTAATCTTTTCTTGATGGACTGAATTTTTGTACATAGTTTTATTCTTTCATCAACTTTATATGAAACCAACTGCATTGCAATGGTGCAGAAATGCCTTTCATGTTTTCTGTATGAGGAAGACAGAACCTCAAATTTTCAAGAAATTAATTGAACAGTCTCCTATTAAAGAATTAAAAAAAATGACTTTCCATGAAGCGCAGCATTGCGCTAAGTAATGCTAAGTGCAGTTTTGTTGAGTCGTAGGAATAAATCCTAATATTAATTATGCTGAGAGAGAAGCTCCAGCATTTTTGATCAAGTTTGAATTGAAAAATCTCTCTTTTTTTGGTACTGTTTTTACAGCAATCTAAAACGTTAAGGGATAATGTGAGAAGCAACCTTATCGATTTGTAATAGAAGTCCCAATATTAAATGGTCGGTGGATCATTTTGAAACTTTAAACACAGGAGCAAAATCTCTTACAAATCGAAACAAGTAATTGATAGGCTTGCAATAAGGTCCTTATTCCTAAGGATTAGGAACGTCTTGTTTAGATCGTTGAAGTGAACAGCGAAACTGAATTTAGATTGTAAGTTCAGTGCAAATAAATATTTGCCGCTCCAAGGTCCCTCATCTAAAAAACAAATTGAATAAAAAATTTACCCAGCACCAAATCATTTGGTTTTTAGAGAAGGAATTTTTTGGTAGAAACTCAATCCAAAAGAGATACCAAGATGGAAAAAATTAATTCAATTTTCTATCATAATTAACAACTAATTTATTCTTCATGATTTAAACTTTCATAGAAACATAATGCATTGGTATGTATTTGGAAAGAAAAGAAATTACAACAAATAAACATATACAAATCTGCCAACAATAAAAGATAACCTAATCATAAATCTTGAGAAAAATAAAATTAAGTTTTCAGGATAAAGAGATTGAGGACAACGATTATAGATGATTCATCTCGAAAAAATATCAAATACCTACACAAATCTAGATAGAGATGGATGAGTATAAACTTTGACGAATTAAAAAACAGATTAAAAATAAGAGCAAATCTTTTTCCAGTTTAGTAGACTGGAAGACTTAAAAAATAAATAGTATATTCCATACTTGATTCCCCAATCTAAAATGTCATTGCAGATAAAAATGATGTCTTTATCAAAATTTATGGAGGGGAATGAAGTTAAAATCTGTGCTTAATGAAGCGACGACTTACATGACTCCTTGTTTTCATACACTGCCTACTGTTGCTTAGGGGAGACCGGGGTTATGACGGGGCTATGATAACCACCGTGAGAATTTTGTAGAGGAAAACGTAAATTTGATGTGTTGATGAGAAAGAAGGTTGGCAGCAATGTAGACTAACAATTAAAATATCAACATCGATGGTGTCCCCCTCTGTTATGCTCTGTGCTGTAACATTCTTGTTTACCTCCGAAAATAGCCCGAAAATGCGATTTTTTTAATTTTGAATTTTGTTTGCTGTGGCGAGTATTTATTTTGTATCTTATTAATCTTTGTTTCTATTTGAAGTAGACCCCTTTCCTTTGATTTTAGTGTATGGATTTATGGCTTTAGACTCCTTGTTTCTTAGTTGGATGACTTTGATTTGAGGTAACCCCAATCGGGGCTATGTGGACCATTTTTCTGGGGCTATGTTGACCTATAAGAAAACATACATTTTATCTTTTTTTTTGCGTAAGGTTTCAAATCCATTTTCTTTGAGTTTAAAACGACCCTATTTAGTGGAGATGTAGATCTTCTTATTATTTTTTAAGTTGCTTTTCACGCCAACTCTCTTATTGAATTTGATACTGTTCTTTACAACTTTTTTTTTTATTTTTAAATTTTCAGCTCCAAAGGTATTGAGTTTTACAAACATTACGAAAGATAAGTGTAAGGGCATAATACTAAGCTTTTTTAAGTGCAATTACAATCAACTGAACAAGGTTAACATAGCTTCCTTACAGGTGGCTCACTTAGCCCCGGGGGTGGCCAATATAGCCCCAAGCAGGGGCTATGTTGCCCAAAATGGATTTTCTTTTAAAAACGCATGAAACTCACAAAATTAAAGTATTTTGTACAATGTTTTCAGTTGATTTTAATTTTACACTGTATGCTCAAGGATTAGAGCATTAAAGAAATGGCATTCTATTCTTCTGTTTCTTCAGACACAAGTTTTCAAAAAATCTGGTCAACATAGCCCCGGTCTCCCCTACATCTTTAGAAAATCGCTTGGCTGGCGGGGAAAGAGAGTTTGATTGCTTCCCATACTTGTTTGCCAGAATATGAGGAGTTTGTGACATAGGAGCCGACCTTTTCAAAATCGGAGACGACCCTAAACAGTGTACATTTTCTGAAGTCCTAGAAAAGACGCCAGTTCTTGGAAGCACAGCTAACTTGGACGAGGAAAGATCCACATTTCTGGAGCACTTGACTGGCATAGAGAATTCCGACTGCTGTTTATTACACGACGATAAATCTACATTCCTTGATTGAAGAGGTTTGAAAGGTGTTGCCGCTGATGTATCCGAGCGTAGAGTCCTCGTTGTAGTCTCGATTGATTGAACTGGTTTCTTCATAGAGCTCATTTTACCTAAAATCTACAGGATAGTAAGGAAGGGATGATGACCCTCCCAACCCCTAAATAATTTTTTTCACACCCCTGGTGGGCGTTGTCTCCGGGGCGTGTTCAGGAACAAGCGATCCGCTGGTTTATGTACAAAGAACAGGTTAAAAGTAGGGTGAAAATGGCGACTTTAGCGCAGTAAATTATCCAACAGCGTTGCACGATTGTGCAGAAAAATATGAATTAAATTACAGCGTTGTATAGGGATTATTGTTCAATGTGGCAACGCTGTAAAAAGAAAGTATTGCATGTTGCCCCTTCAATATGCGGGTTATGCAATCGTGTAATAATGCCCCTTCATTTTTCAGGTTATGCAATGGTGTATTTTTCAAGATGGCGCAGCAACGTTGCCGCGTGGTGCATGTAAATAAATGATTTATTTACTGGTGAAATTTTGCAACATTGCATTTTACAGTGTTGCCAGATGGGGCAAGAAATTAGTTGATTTTTCCGTACAGTGTTGCCAGATTGTGCGAAAAAATTCGGATTTTCGGACTTGAAAAAGTTTTCCGTTTTGGAAGACGAAATTTGAAACATTTTTGAGAAAACTTCTTTGTTTTTAATATTTTAGACCTTTTAGACGTTGGTCTAAAAGGTCTAAAATGAAATTAGTTAATTTTTCGATACAATGTTGCCAGATTGTGCAAAAAATTCGGATTTTTGGACTTGTATAAATTTTCGGTTTCGGAAGACCGTATCTTACAATATGGGTCGGTATCGGATAGTGTAGATTAGGGTCCGATTCGGTAAAATTGAAAATTTTTCGGAAAATCACCATCCTCCGATCCACCGCGGACGGATGCGATTCTTTTCCATAATCGAAGATCGGAAAACTGTACGGATCGAATTTCGATACGACTTTTCGTTTTCGAGATTTCGGACTTGTAAAATTTTTCAGTTTCGAGAGACCGTATCTTGCAGTATGGGCCTGGGAACGCTAACGAACGCTGGACTATACGAGGGATTTCCCACTCTCGCTCTCCGTTCGTTTCTGTTCGTCCCTTCGAAAGGCTTCTGACCGCCATGTAGGAGCCTACCCTATGATTAGGGCCAGTTTTCACAATGTCGCGCAGTGTCGCTTGCACGTTATGCCTGGTAACGCTAACGAACGCTGGACTATACGAGGGTTTTCCGATGCGTATCGGGAACCTTATGTTTTGGGAATGGATATTGCAATGTTCAGTTTGATGAATTAAAAAATTTTTATTATTTTTTATTGGATATTTACAGTTACAGTTTAAAAACAGTTCGCGTTTAGAAAACACACTAAAAACGTGAGGGTTGTCAACCACAAACATCGGATCCTTCTCCTTCTCCGAACTTTAAATCTACACTTATGTCATCGAGTTTCCGATTGTTATTTTTCCGGGCCATCCTGATGAAACGGAACTTGCAGTCGGATGAAAGGTACTTGGAGTACAGGTACGGTGCGGAGCAAATGAGCGCCAGTAAACTCAAGATGAATAGAAGAACATCCGTCAAGGTAGAGGGTGCGCATTTGATTTCCGGACAGACAGGGCACATTGTGATGTTTGCTTCGGATGAGTTTTCCACCAGTGAGGATTTCACTCCAACAACAGCAATGATGATGGTGATGAGAATTATTTTATCAATCATGATTTCTTCCTTGCGATACTGAGAAGAGAATGCATACTATTTATACGAAATCCAACTGCTAGACCCGCTCTCCTCTCTCTCTTGTGTATAATACTACGCGAATTGCACTTAACAGTCTACCTATCTTCCAGTCCTCTTCGTCTACTTTCTTGTACCCCTGCTTTAGGAAGTAAATTATTTCGTGCTCGTCTGCGACACGTTCTAGGAGAAGGCAAAATCTTTCCGTTATCTCAACTAAGCCGTAACACCCGACGGGATCGGAAGTGTCTATTGAGCTGAGTTTAAGATGGTGGAATAACTTGTCAGGAAAAAGGAGTCGGGCAAACTTGTTCAAAAGCTCTGCTCGTATTCCTGTAAATTTGAAAGTGAGAGCCTCATATACCATATCCAAGGTGTTCATCGCTCTGATCGATTGTGATTTGAGGGTTGGAGCGTCCATACTTGACGAGTTCTTGTTTTGAAATGATCGATCACACTTCCTCGACACTATTTATACGTTCCCCCCGACTCGCATTGATAATTTTCCCACTTGAGAAAATTTAGCACTCAGACAGACTCGAGTGGGCGTTATCGAGGTAGAGGCACTTAAGTGGTGGATAACAATGATGCAACTTTCTCGCCTCTTGCATCAGCTACTCGAACCACTCTGGCTGATGCAACATTCTCGCCTCTTGCATCAGCTACTCGAACCACTCTAGTCAAGCGCAGTAGGTAGGGGAATCATTATGTCTTCGCCTTCGTGGATAATAGTTTCGCCGCCAGCGTCCTCAGTGTCCAGTGCTAACGTATTCGACCTAATCGAGTCTGACAAATTATGACGACATAGTTTGTCCGAGTGAAACCGAGTTTGGTGATTATCAAATACTACTATATTTACTCCGCGGTAAATTATAACTCTGCATAAAAGTGTAATTTATGTTACGACTTATGACTACACAGTTTGCCCGAGTGAAACCGAGTTTGGTGATTAACAAATACTACTATATTTACTCCGCGGTAAATTATAACTCTGCATAAAAGTGTAATTTATGTTACGACTTATGACTACACAGTTTGCCCGAGTGAAACCGAGTTTGGTGATTAACAAATACTACTATATTTACTCCGCGGTAAATTATAAATCTACATAAAAGTGTAATTTATGTTACGACTTATGACTACACAGTTTGCCCCGAGTGAAACCGAGTTTGGTGATTAACAAATACTACTATATTTACTTTGAGGTAAATCATGTGTCTACAGTTTCTTTCCGCTCGGTGAGGAAGCTAAATATATTTACCTCCGCGTAGAAAACTCGTCAGTCTCACTTTTGATGATATTGGAAACCCTCGAGCTTATAATAGTATTCACTCTGAAATCTTTTCAGAGAACAGAATCTTACAAACGAGAAAATAGTGTTGATTTTCTGTTCTGACGAAATCAGAAAATCTCGAGCTTATAATAGTATAAAACTTTGAGCTTAAAATAGTATTCACTTGTTCGCTTTGAAATCTTTTCAGTGAACAGAATCTAGCAAACGTAAAGAAAGTGCAAGTTTTCTTTTCTGACCGACTCGGAAGACTTTGAACCTGTATAAATAGTATCTTTATCATGGCTGCTCAAGAACAGAATGTTGAAACTTTCATCCAATGTGATATTTGTGATGAATTTTATAGACAAGGTGAAAAGCACGAACATGGTGCGGAACAAATTAAGAAGGAGGAGGGTATCAACGATGAAACGAATATTAAACAGGAGCTCATCCAATGTGATATTTGTGATGAATTTTATAGACAAGGTGAAAAGCACGAACATGGTGCCGAACAAATTAAGAAGGAGGAGGGTATCAACGATGAAACGCACATTAAACAGGAGCTCATCCATTGTGATCTTTGTGATGAGTTTTATGCGGAGGGAGAGAATCATGAGCAATCTCCCGAACATATTGAAAAGATGTCCACCTCATCACCTACCGATGACAACAACGATCAAGAATATTGTGACACGTGCAAAATATCATACCATAAAAGAGAAAAACATGAAGAATCTGCAAGTCACATAAGAAATTTGTTCGAGATGAAAGTACCGATTGTTCAAGTTGAGACTGCTTGTCAAAGCAGGTTGAAAACATTTTTCATCACAAACTTCCAGCCAGAGAATCTCATCATAGATGAGTACCTCCTATCGGCTAAAGACCTCATAATTAAAAAAATAAAAGAAGAACTCACCGGCGAGGCATTGAAGGTTAATATACTAGTTTACGCCGAGTACGAGAAAGCTGACGATAACGACAAGGAAGGAATGCAGTTGAAAAAGTTTAAGACTAAAAACGAAGCTATTTTCGCGTCAACGGATCTGGACGAGTATTATGAAAAGTTCAGGGCCAAGATCAATAAAGAGTCATTCGATTTTCACATGAACGGATCCGGGTGGGTGCTGAAGAAGATACAAGGTATGGAGCTACGTATCAACCGCTATTACGCGTTACATCGAGGAGGAACGTATGTTAAGCTGCCATTTTCGACGAAGCATGTTGTCAATGTAAATAACGGTGCATTAAACGATTGTTTCCTGTACGCAATGTTGGGAAAGTTTCTCCCAAGGGATGCGAAGGATAAACAACGTCCGGAAAAATATTTAAATCTGTTCGATCGTTACGATTTCTCGGACGTTCGATTACCCACGAGCATAGATGACATTATCAAATTCGAGAAAAGGAACAACGTATCGGTTTCGGTATTTGGGCTCCGTGAGAGTTTGGTGTCCAACAAGAAAAAGTATACAGTTTACCCAATTAAAGTTGCCGACCCGGAAAGAGAGGACCACACCGACCTACTATGTCTCTCAACCCCCGTACCTTTAAGTTACCATTATTGCTGGATCAGTAACTTTGAACAACTTGTACGAAAACAGTTGACAAACCATCAACATTGTATCTACATCTGCAAGAAGTGCTTTACGTACAAGTACTCGATGGAGGAATTAAATCAACATAAAGTTCTCTGCTCTTTAGTAAGCAAAGACGCATTCCTAGCTTCATTTCCCGACGAGCGATACCTCAAATTCGAAAATCACCACAAGGAAATAAAACATAATTATGTAATTTATGCAGACTTTGAAGCCTACTTAGAACCAATTCATGGTGACTCGGAGCATCCAGCGTCTGCGTATAGGCGGCACATCTCAAATTCGTACGCTTACCTCCTCGTCACGGAGGATCCCGAATTTAAAATGACGGAACCGAAACTGTACCGTGGCGAAGAGGCACATATCAAATTTCTGGATGATATAATCACTCTCGTAGAAAGAATCAGTGAAAGTTACAATGATAAAGAGAGTAAAATAATAATGACACATGAAGACCGGGCCACATTTGAAGCGGAAAATAGGTGTGGACATTGTGAGGTGGATTTCTCACAACCAGGTATCGTAAAGGTAAGGGATCATGACCATCAAAAAAGAGCGGGAGGGAAAACAGGGTCTAATTATCGAAAGGCGCTATGTTCAAATTGCAATCTTATTTTCCGACATGAGAAATGTGTTAGAGTCGTCCTGCACAATGGAAGTAGGTACGATTTCCACGAGGTAGTGCTGGCTCTGAACAAATATCCTCATCGCGTCGAAATAATACCACACACGGAGGAAAATTACATCAGTATGACGGTCCATCTGGGAAACAGGTTTTCGATCAAGTTCATCGACTCGTTCCGATTCCTCCCCGCGTCGTTGGATAAACTGGTTCAGACGATCCCGCGCGAATCTTTCGTTCGCACGAGGAAACTCACTCGCACAGACAATGAGTTCGACATGGTTTGTCGGAAAGCTCCATTCCCGTACGATTACGTTGACAATCCGGCCAAGCTGAACGAGACGCGTCCACCACCGCGAGAGGCTTTCTTCAACACCCTGACTCAAACGGACATCTCTGAAGAAGAATACCAAAGGTTTCTCCAAGTTTGGCAAACTTTCAATTTCCGTAATCTCGGCGAGTATTCAGATTTCTACTTGCGACTCGATGTGTGCCTCCTCAGCGATGTGTTCGAGGAGTTCCGACTTTTTGGAATAAAAAATTATAGTTTGGACTGTGCCAATTACTTGACGCTACCCGGTTTCGCTTTCGACGCCTTCCTAAAAATAACTAATGTGAAAATCCAACTCTTCAATGATATGGATATGGTATTCATGATTATGAGCTCGATCCGAGGTGGGATAACACAGGTGGTGAAACGGCACGCTCTCGCAAACAATCCTTTGATACCGGATCAGTTTGATCCTAAAAAACCAGTGAACTATATACAATACTTGGATGTGACGGCACTTTACGCACACACCATGAGAAAGCATCTACCCTACGATAACTACACTTGGGTCCCGGAAGGAGAAGAGTTGCTAACTCTGGCGAAAACTATAATCAACCATCCCGACGACGCTCCTTTCGGGTACATACTCGATGTAGATATTGAATATCCAGAACACCTCCACGACCTGCACAAGGACCTTCCGTTCTTGTGCAAGAACGAAATACCACCATCGGAAGCGGGGAAATCGACGAAACTATTGACGACTCTAGCTAATAAAAACAACTATGTTATCCACTATGTAATGTTGAAAGAAGCGCTTGGTCAAGGATTAAAACTCCTGCGCGTCAACCGGGCCATCAAATTCCGTCAGGCTCCTTTCTTGGCACCCTTCATCGAGCTGAACGCACGGTTGAGACGGGACG